>NC_081779.1:19561086-19831086 GCF_963082965.1 Carassius carassius
ACTGATAAACAGCACAATAAGTTTCCAAGAGCTTTTGTGCTTCTGAAGGGTTATGGAGCATTTTCCCCCGCTGTCCCTGTGTTCAGTTTTCTTATTTTTTTTTCTGTTCACCAGTTTCTAGGTCAAGGGCTCCCCCTATGGCAGACTGCCAGTTGTAACCCAGTCTCACATAATTCAGCACAATAAATCAAGCCTGCAGCCCTACCCTAGCAACCTGAACTTGACACATAGTGTAGGCACACACTTTATTACTCGTAACTGCTAATAGATAAAGAATGTGTGTGTGTGTGTGTGTGTGTGTGTGTGTGTGTGTGTGTGTGTGTGTGTGTGTGTGTGTGTATTTACAATGCATGTCTTTCTCCTTGCCCTCTGGCGAGTTGCATAATGTGGTTGCTCACCGTCTGGTTGAGTAACTGGTTTAACTTACGACTGGATTCTCTTCAGGGAATTTGTGAGTGCTTATGTCAGATGTTTGTTGAACAATAGGTAAATAAACAAGAGGCAGATTGAATCCAGTGTGATTACTTGGGCCGTTCTATGAGGCGGGTGTATTTTTTGAATTTTAAACGGTTTTCTTTTTTTTCTTTTTTTTTTTTTTTGTATATTTTATGATTTTTAAACAATTCTTTTAACATTGATACTATAATCAGAAATGTTTCTTTGGAGTCATGACTACTGAAAATTCAACTTCAGGCCATCACAGGAATATTTATATTTGTAATAATTACATTTGAAAACATATTAGGATAGAAAATAGTTATTTTACATGATATTAATAGTACACATAAAAGTCTACATCTAGACAAATATTACTATTTTACTATTTTTATATCAGGAGAGTTTGACTCCTAACCCTAGGGTTATGGGTTCAAGTCTTGAGCTGGCAACACCACGACTTAGGTGCCCTTGAGCAAGTCATCGACCCCCAACTGCTCCCGGGCACCACAGCATAAATGGCTGCCCACTGCTCCGGGTGTGTGTTCACAGTGTGTGTGTGTCTGTGTGTTCACTGCTGTGTGTGTGTGTGTGTGTGTGTGTGTGTTCACTGCTGTGTGTGTGTGTGTGCACTTTGTATGGGTTAAATGCAGAGTACGAATTCTGAGTATGGGTAACCATACTTGGCTGAATGTCACATCACTTTCACTTTCAAATGTTTGAATGTCTGTCTTAAATACGTATGGCATATAGCATTGAAAATACAATTTTAATCCTTTTTTTTAACACCTTTTATTTCAATAAATTTATCCATAAATCTGGATTATAGAGGCAGATCATGATGAAAAAAGTAAGCATGAAAATAAGAGTTTTGTTTGTATTGAAAATAAACAACACAGTAAAAGTTGCAATCAGCTATTCACTGTTAAAGTCATTTTTTTTCTCATGTTCCCATTTAGGCCCTTTATGAGGATGAAGCATCTGTGAGACAGAGAGCAGAGAATAAACAAGGCTTGGAACTACAGCTGAGCGCAATGAAGAGATGTGGACTGACACTGTCCTCGCAGAGGTCACACACAGACATGCTCGCTCACACGCGCACACACACTACTGCTCCCCTGAGATGTACAGTTAATGTGTGTGAATGCCATCTGAACAACTACCGATTCTTTCAAGCCCCTGTCAGGCCTGTTCTCACCAGTTGCTTTCCCTTCTCCCCCAGAGACTCCTGACATTCTGCTGTGTACTTGTGTCCAGTCAGCCGTTCACCTCACACTCACCTTAAACCACACACACACACACACACACACACACTCTCTCTCTCTCCCAAATAACAGCATCTGCTGAATAATGCTCTGTGAGGAAAAACAGCGCTAATTAAGCAAACTAAGCTGCTATCGTTCCTGTCGTCAGACAGAGTAGAGACTACGGTCCTACAGGCCTTCTGTGGCGCTGCAGTTTGCACTTTAGATCAGTGTTTTTAATGGTTTCTTGTAGTGAATCTCTAGTCATCTACAACACAGGCGTGACATTTATGGCTATTATATCTCCAAAGACGTGACTGAAAGTGATTTCAAAGCTATTTTAATCTAAATATGCTGAGTGTAAGCTGTAGCATTTATCATTATCTTGAATGAGCTTTGAAGCTCGCATTAGACAACACTGTCATGACTATTTTTAGTGGTGTGTAATCACCTCTGCTGGGTTACACTATAAAACCTAGTGCTTCTAGAGATACATCTCTGCATGTTCTACCCCCTTTAAAGGGACAGTCCACGAAAAAACCTTTTTGTCATTGCTGACCCGCATTATTCATGTAAAACGAAAGCTGCAGTCTATATATTATCTATTTATTTTACGTTTATGTGTTTAATGAAATAAAGATGCAAAAAATAAATAAATAGATACTGACCAAGATTACAATTATTTGTGAATAAACTCTTTTTCCTTTACATTAAGTATAAAATGAAAACATTCCGTCAGAAATAATCATGTCACTTTGGCTGCACTGGAGACGCAAGTTTTTCACAAGTTTTCAATAAAACCAATTCAAATTTAATATATAAAAATAAAAACATATATTAATACCATAAAAGTATATAAAAGGATAATAGCTTTATTTTGATATATATATAAGAACTTATGGGAACAAACATGACAAATTAAGAGAAAAATACATTGTTGAAAAATTACTGTTTGACTTTTAAAGTTAAAGTTACTGAATTTTTGTTGATTTGTAGAAAAATGGCTATACGATATGTGTTATTATATATGTATAATAACACATTTCAATAATAAATTATATTCATATATTAAATCAGTTTAAGGGGGAAATAAAAATTAAATAAGATATGTCAGTGCAGGCTGTTAGATACTACAACCGTTGGTGAAATAGCAAATCTTTTCCTGGTTAAATATTCCTTTAACAAAAACTCCCAGCATCACCATTAGATAAATCTGTGATGTGTGCAGAGCTATTATTGGTAAATGTACACTATTAAGGTGCAGTTTCTCTTATTACAGCTGGGAGCCATGAGTCAGAGTAACTACTGCATCCTTCAAATGACTTCTGCCACACGTTGCAGAGCCAGGGTTACAGAGACAAGACAACACTCCCACACCAACTCATACAGCCACACACAGATGGCTGGCCTCTGCTGGGGTGTATTGTTTGTGTGATCCCTCAGTCCATCTTTGCCGGGCTATTTTTAAAAACCCTAGCAGCGCGTGGCCATGCTTAAATGCATGCTGTCAGTCAGCAGGTTCACAGATTAGGCTGTTTTTCTACCATCTGTGGCTGTATCTCATGTCACGTATACAGTATCATCTTGTGCTGCATGAATCCGGGGGCAAGAACACTAGGTTGTGTTGTGAGGAAAGCGGTGGGCAGCGCCAGTAAAGTCATGAAGCTGTGGGTTATCAAATTAAAAACATATGGCTATTGATCATGTAGACACGAAGCATATCATATTTATACTAATACATAATGATACACAATATATTGATAATGGTGACCCTATAGGCACTTGCCAAAACTGTATGTATGTTTGTACTGTTTGTTTGTATTTTCTGTTCCACATTTAAAAAGAACTAAACAGTGATATCGCTTTTCTATTTAGTATTTACATTATCCAAATTCAGAGTATCTATTTACACGAAGTGCCTTGTTGGCAGTGGCTATTTACACTAACTCCGCCCACCAACGTGTGATTGGGCTAGTCAATATAACAGAAGATGGTTAGTTGTCAGTTTTAGGAGATGGTAAAACCTGTGCTGTGCTGTTTTTGATGTGATTGACCCGGGTTCAAATCCACCTTTTGGCTAAATGTTTTCTCCCTTATCAAATTTCAAATCACATCAGAAAAGCATTTATTTTCAATAAAAATGAAGGAAAAAATCAAAAAGTTGAAAATAAAGTAACATGTAGGATTAGGGTACAGTAGGTGTAGGGAGGGCTTTATTGTCCCAATATGGTGGCATTCATTTAAAAATGTTTAATTAAAATGTACACTCAATAAGTTATTATTGCATACTGTTTTATAAAAATACTGAGGTGCAGATAATTGCCACTATTTGCAATTAGTAGTAGCTATAATTAGCAGAAAATTCTGCTATTTTTACAGTATAAATAGAATCGATAACACTTAGTGTAAATAGCATTTTCGCATTTTCATTTAGTGTAATTATCATCTATTGCTAGGAAAATATGCTATTTTCAATTAGAGTAAATAGCATCTAATTGCTATTTACACTTAGGGTTAATAGTATCCATTGCTATTTGGGCTTAGTGTAAATAGCCTCTATCACTATTTGCACTTAGTGCAAATAGCCGCTGCCTTATAAATTAGCTGCCTGATTTCATCTGAAGAATATGAAATTCTACATTGCTGCATAAGTGCATAAATAAATGAATGAATAAAATTAAATATAACTGCAAGAAAGTTTACAGAGTAGATGAAGAATGTTACTGTCATGGTTCAGGGTGCTTCATCTGCTTCCCTGTTGTCTGTGTTGTCCTGTCTGTGTTTTATTTTTTTTTATATATATATGTCTATATAGTTTTTATAAATTTTTATATCAGTTTTATTTTTAGTTATCTTAGTACAAGGTAAATTAAAATGTGAAATGTTGCTTTTGATACCTAGCTTTATGAGCTAGGTACCAAAAGCAACATTTCACTTTTAAAAATACTTTTTTTTTACATTTTTTTTTTCAGTTAATGATTATTTTAATGCAAGTAAAAAGTTTTTTTATATATATTTAGTTACAGTTAATATTAACACTACTTTTTAAAGATGCTCTTCTTTCCATTGAAGCACAAGCTCTTTGGATCTTCTCAAATCATGCCAAAGAACATGGTCAACAAAGCTATGAAAAAAATAAAAACAATTTATTAAATTAATTTTCAATTAAATTAATTATTTTCACTTAAATTGTTATGTAATTCATATAATGTGTCATTAATAAAATTGTATATAATCAGAAAAAAGCTAAACAAAAGGTGTTCTTTTTTTTTTTTTTACTATAGGTCTCAGACTATTGTAGCCCATTGTATACACACACATACAGTAGTTATTCAAACATTCAAAACACATAGTAACTGAATTACACACAGGAATGTGTGAGCACACAGACGGAGCTACTGAAGGTCAGCTGCAATAATGTATGTTGTATGTGAAGCATGTCTCTTTAAACCTGCTCCTACTGCTGGTGATTATTTTGGAGGTATGAGCCCAGGCCTCTCGGCATACAGTACATACCTCATCCGGCTGGACTAGGTACACTGCCTGCTGAGGCCCCATTGTGGGCACTTGTCCTGGGGTAAAGCAGCAGTATGTGTCTCCCTGAGCCTGGGTCGCATGCCAGAACATCCAGCTTAAGTTGTTCATTAACTGGTCTAAACTGGTTATTAAATGGCCTAAGTCAGAGTTATTAAAGCTCTGCATTTTAATTTCATGTTTGTTTAAAGTTTGTATTTTCAGGGCTGCCAAAGCTGAACTAAATATACTAACTGTGTTTTTTTCATATTATTGATATACGAAAGTTGTGGTTATTATTCAATTTTATTTTAAATTTAAAGTTTTGGTGTTTTTTTTTATTTCGTAGTAACAAATATAAATAGTTTTAGTTTTGGTTAGTTATATTTGTACTTCAGCTTAAACAACAATAAGAAATTATGTATTTGCATCTAGCTGAAATAAAATAGGTTTTGTATATTAATTTTTTTTTATTGCATCTAATGTTTATTTTATTTCATGGTTTAGTTTTAGTTGTAGTGACAAAAAGGGGACAAAGTGTTATCATTTTAGATCATCTTGGACCAGCTAGGAACCAGCTATATTCTAACCATTATATCATCTTATGCTGGGTTTTCCAAAAGGGAAGTTCAGCAATTGTTACACAGGTGGGGAGATTTCATGCAGTCTCTGCTTTGATGTTTAGTAATTCCCAGGGTCACTTAAGCCTTACAGAGGGGGGTTGTGCCTGGGTACATGGCCTGTGAGTCCCCAGCACTTGTCTTTTCCCACACAGAGAGCGTTGTGTTTGTGCAGAGAGACACAATCACGAGAAGTTGGGCTATAGCCCATACTTTTATAGGGAGTGAAGGAGAGGCCAGCCAAGCCAGCAGAGAAGCTTTGAGTGAGGGGCTCTAATGGCTATGTAAACAAGATTATCGGTAGCTGAGCTTGTTCCAGTAATATGATACCAGTTACCACACACCCGCACACACATACATATATCCAATGCTAAATCTCAGACATACATTCATTCTTTAGATACACACATAAAGCAACTGCAAAAGGTCATGCTTGGTCAGACAAACAGAAATACAGACTGAAATACTGGTCTGTTTTCTGTATTTTTCACATGTGGTTAAAGCTATGACACACAGAACTCAGAGTTGGTCACTGTCTACTGTCTGCTTGTCTCATCTAGCCAGTCTAGAGCAACAGGTGCCTTTAACGAGTTACATCAATGTGTGTGATGTTGAAAAACATGAACAGGAATTTTCCATCGACTCACTAACACAGGTAAACAACAACAAAACTGAACAAATTAATAGATATGTTTATACATCGCCAACTAGTCAGACAAGTAGATAGAAAGACAGATGTACAGATAATTGGACAGAGAGACAGACGAACCAGATGACCTGCTCTTATCACCTAATTGTGGTTGTATCTCACTATTAGTGCTACTGGATCTTAACGCTGCGTTTGACACTATCAACCACAACATTCTTTTAAATGGACTAGAAAATGATGTTGGCATTAGTGGAATTGCATTGGTATGGTTCAAATCATACTTATCTGACCATTATCAATTCGAAGCAGTATATGAAGACATATCGAATAATTTACAAGTGCAGTATGGAGTACCATTAGGCTCAGTTCTAGGACCGTTGCTTTTCACTCTTTACATGACACTTTTGGGAGATATCATCAGGAAACATTATGTTAGCTTTCACTGCTATGCTGACAACACTCAGCTCTTTATTTCTTCGAGGCTTAATGAAACATACCAATTTGTGAAACTAACGAAATGCATAGCTGATATAAAAAAAATAACTGGATGACTAGTCATTTCCTACTGCTAAATTCTGAAGAAGAAAAAAAAGTGTTATTTTTGGGCCAAAGACCTCTACATGTAATAGTCTAGAACACTGTCTAACACTTGAAGGCTGTGCTGTAAATTCTTTGTCATCATTTAGAAACCTAGGTGTGCTATTTGATAGCGACCTTCCTTTTAAAGTCATGCTTTTAGCATTTGTAAAATCACATTTATTTTTGTCACTCTGTACAAAATTTCGATACCCTAATGTGTTAATCAGGCTGTGCAGACTAATCGGTGAATGACATCAAAGTACCATGAGAGCAAATCGAAAGTTTTCGGAGCAGTCTGCTGTCCAGAGGCGTCGTGCCCATTCGAAGTGAGGGGGCACGTGCCCCCTCAGATTTCTGAGCCAATTGGATTTTAAATGCAGCTTCCAAACGAAAAAAAAAATTGCAGAATAATATTTTTTATATATTTGATACAATCACAGCGGTGTAATTAGATCGTTCAGTGCACAGCATCAGCTGCTAAATTCAAATCTGCGTTCGCTGGCTGGCGCTGAGCCAGAGACAGACGCGTTAGTAACAACGCTTCATGATAACCAATCAGAAACTATTCTGTTGCGCTTATGGATGCAATGGCCAAACAGAGACGTCCAGAAGAGTCATCACTGAAACGCAGTGTTTTGTTCACTTGCTCGCTGACTGAATTATTTAGCGAATTCTCTCATCAGAAACAACAAAAAGTGCAGATGTGCGTAAGAATGTAAGTAAGATATTCGTTTCATAATGTAAAGTGCTTCAGTGATTTTAATGGGAGTTTTTGAGAGTGCCTGAACTCTGGCTAGACTGAATGAAAATGTTTTTTGATAATGTAAATGTTCTTTACTCTCTGTAAAATGAAAGTGTTAAAATAAGTATCTTACAATATTGTTATTAAAATTTACATTAAATGCAAATTCAGTCGTATTAAAAATATTTTATGGCATGATATGGCACTTAAGTAAAAAGTCAGGTTCCCTTTCGAGAGTACTCTCGTACTGCGTAAGCTAGCTTACGCTATGGGAAAAGGTCCCCTTTTCTCGAGAATATGAAGCCAAAAATTATCCTTAATTTTTAAATAATGTAAAACGCAGTGCTGCAGCACAGCAGACCCAAGCGAAGCGGCTCGCGCGCTTATTGGCTGTGCTGCGGCAACTGCAGCAACCTATGGTGAGGCGGCGGAGAGTAACGAACCAATGGGGGCGCTTCGCGCCCATTGGACGTCAGAGCGCGCCAAAATAGGCGTGGCTGGAACTATATAAGCCACCGCTTCACCATAGGGATCAGATTTCATCTCCTTCAGCGATCTCACCTGCACTTCGCTGTCTTCTCCGGAGAAGCCTCTACACGCCGTCGAAAAGCCTCTCAGCGGGATAGCACTGCAACGCAGATCTGAGGTCTTCATCTCGACGCCGCCTTCAGCACTCGCTTCCTGCTGCGCCATCCGGCGTGACTATATCCTTTTCAAAGCTAGTGTGTTTGCCGCTGCATCACACTTTTTTCCTCCAGAATTCGAGGCGTTGTTTCAAATGCCTCGGGCCTGCGCTTCCTGCCGAGGCCCTCTGCCCAGCGAGGACCGCCACATCATCTGTGTCTTCTGCCTGGGCCGCGAGCATGCTGAGAGCGCACTCTTCAAGGGCGGCTGCCCTGAGTGCGACGACATGGCTATATCGACCCTGCGGGCTCGATTAGCTCAAACCAGCCACGATGCTCCACCCGCTCCGCCTCTTCTCTCTCAAGTGCCGCGTTAGAAACGCCGCGATCAGAGAATGCCTGAGCATACTGTTACACGCGAGCTCACGCCGGAACACTCCCCGCGTGCCTCGCCCGCTCTCGCTCCTTCGCCTGTCCTCTTCGTGGACGAGCAGCGCCAGTCCCTGCTCACCAGCGCCCCCTTCTCCTTCGGAGCGCCTGAGGCGGAAGAGGACAGACACGACAGCCTTTCTCTCGCCGCGTCCAGTAGTGAGGAATGGTCGGGCTCCATTGCGGACCCCCCCCCCTCTACAGCACCCAGCTGCACCGGACAACGCGCCGATATCGACGCGGAGCTTACTCGCGTGCTTACAAGGGCTGTCAGCGACCTTCAGCTCGACTGGTCTCCTCCAGACGAGCCCGCTAAAAGCAGGCTGGATGAATGGTTCCTGCAGGGGCGCCCTTCGGCCCCTCCGCAAAGAAACGCCCCCTTCTTCCCGGAAGTTCACAATGAACTCACGAAGTCGTGGAAAGCCCCATTCTCCGCACGCTTGAAGACTTCTGTCTCGTCAGCGCTCTCCTCTGTCGACGGCGCCCGAGACCACGGTTACGAGAGCCTCCCCCCTCTCGAGGAGGCTATTGCTGCACACCTCTGCCCGCCCTCTGCCGAAACGCTCTAGCTCTGCTGCGGGACGCCGTAGAAACGCGCCGCCCCCTCAGACCTCGAAGCCATCGCAGCCAGACTTACAGTCTCGCCCAGCGACCAAAACCCAGCACCGCTCTCGCTCTACGAGCCGCAAACCGCCAGAGAGACGGGGACCTCGGCCCAGGATTGTGCTGAACCCCGAGCCTCCGAAGCCCTCCTGACCTTCGGGCTGAAAAGACCGTGGTTAAGTCCCGCTGCGGCCGGACCACCACACAAGAAACCTCACATGCTTCCTCCAATCCCCTCACTAAAGGCGGTTGGAGATGTCTATACTGCAGTAAACGAGCCTGTTACAATGCACGCACGCCTGCACACAAACGCCGTTTTTACGGCGACCTCAATAAAGCACAAAAAGAGCTTTTTCTATGTAGGCAGTGTGCCCACTACACAGTACGCACCCCTACATGTATACACACTCCCCCAAGTGTCACAAAGACTCACTCGGGTATCCTTTCATGCCCACCTTCCCGCTCGCGCCGGAGGTGCTCTAAATGTAGCGCGCGTGCCCACTTCTCAGTGCGCAACCCTACAAATAAGCACTGTCACCACAGTGTCACAAGCACAGCATACTCGAGCTACTGGTCCCCTCATAACAGGCGGCCAGTGCCCGAAGCACATTCAACCCATAGCCGCACGAGCCGCTGCATGGCAGGCCATCCCCGGCATATCAGATTGGGTTTTGAATATAATAAAACGAGGTTACTCGCTCCGGTTCGCTCGCAGACCGCCGCGCTTTCGCGCCGTGGTCGAAACGAAAGTGAAATGCGAAATGACACACGTCCTTCGCGCCGAACTGATAAACCTTCTTGCAAAAGGGGCGATAGAAACTGTCCCCCCTGCGCAGCACGAGTCAGGCTTTTACAGCCGCTACTTCCTCGTACCAAAAAAGGATGGCGGTCTCAGACCCATCCTAGATCTCAGACGTTTGAACAAAGCGCTTATGACGCGATCGTTCAAAATGTTAACTACCAAACAAATACTCGCGCAAATTCGCCCGAGGGATTGGTTTTTCTCAGTGGATCTGAAAGACGCTTACTTTCACATTCAAATAGCACCCCATCACAGGCCATTCTTGAGATTCGCCTTCGAGGGGCAGACTTATCAGTACATGGTTCTTCCATTCGGCCTCTCCGTAGCGCCCCGTACGTTTACGCGGTGCATGGATGCCGCTCTCGCACCTCTGAGAATGCGGGGAGTGCGAGTATTGAACTACCTCGACGACTGGCTAGTTTTAGCCCATTCCGAGGAACTACTGACGACACACAGATCCTGGATCCTCAGCCATTTAGAATGCCTGGGTCTCACGATCAACACTGTCAAGAGCGCTCTGTCTCCCAGCCAAAGGATTTCCTTTTTGGGGATAGACATAGACTCTGTGACATGTACAGCGCGTCTGACGTCACAGCGCGCTCTCACTATTCAGCATTTAGCCGTGTCGTTCAAAGACGGGTCTCTTTACCCGCTCAAACGATTTCAGGAAATGCTAGGTCTGATGGCATCAGCCTCTGCGGTTCTCAAACTGGGCCTGCTGCGCATGCGCCCACTACAGCGCTGGCTGAGAGACCGTGTTCCAGCGCGCGCCTGGATTTCCGGCCGCGCGCGCATCAGGGTGACCCACGGCTGCATCGCAGCTCTGGCCCCTTGGAAAATAGCCAACTGGTATCAGTTAGGCGTAAGCACGGGCGCTGTCTCGAAATGGAAAGTAGTCTCGACAGATGCATCCAACCTCGGTTGGGGCGCCCTGTACGAGGGCAGGTCTGCCTCCGGCCTCTGGTCGAGCCCGGAGCGACAGTTACACATAAACTGTCTGGAGATGATAGCGGTCGAACTATCCCTGAAAGCTTTCCTCCCATTTTTAAAGGGCCATCACGTTCTAGTCAGATCAGACAGCATGTCAGTGGTGGCCTACATAAATCGCCAGGGTGGTGTCAGGTCAGAAACCTTGCACACCCTGACCGAGCGTCTTCTGACATGGGCACATTGCAATCTGCGCTCGCTAAAGGCAGCGCATGTACCTGGCATCCTGAACCGGGGCCCGGACATGCTTTCCAGGGCGAATGTTCCCCCTGGGGAGTGGTCTCTTCACCCACAGACGGTTCAGTTGATGTGGAGCATCTTCGGCAGGGCAGAGGTCGACCTCTTCGCCTCAGAAGACAACGCTCATTGCCCAATATATTTTTCAAAGAGCAGGGACGCGTTGGCCCTCGATTGGCCCAGACGCCCGCTTTATGCCTTCCCACCGGTCGCGATGCTGCCGCAGGTCATCGATCGGGTCAGGAAGAGCAGATGTGCTATGCTGCTAGTAGCCCCACTCTGGACGACCCAACCTTGGTTCTCCGAGCTGATGCAGCTGTCCAGTACAGCCCCATGGCCAATACCGCTGCGGAAAGATCTCCTCACGCAGCTGAAGGGCGCGCTCTGGCATCCCCACCCCGAACTTTGGGCCCTTCATGTATGGCCCCTCAACGGGTACCCGGGAACCTCCCTGAGGGAGTGTTAAAGACCATTACGGAAGCCAGAGCGCCCTCAACCAGGCGCCTATACGCGCAGAAATGGTCAGTGTTCTCCACCTGGTGCGGGACACGGAACCTAGACCCTCACTTATGTGACGTGTCGGAGATACTCTCCTTCCTACAGGAGCGTTTAGATGCGGGCAGATCCCCGCAAAGCGACGAAAGCAACGCGAGCTTCATCTGCCCCGTCAGGGCTCTTAAAACCTATATTGCGTGCTCCGCCTTATTCAGGAGGTCGGACCAGCTCTTCATATGCTTTGGTGGGCGCACCCGAGGTCTCGCCACCACGAAGCAAAGCCTATTGCGATGGATAGTAGACACTATCTCGCTGGCTTACAAATCTAAGGGCCTTCACTGCCCGTTCGGCATCAGAGCCCATTCCACCCGAGGTATGGCCTCGTCATGGGCGTGGTCCTGCGGGATACCACTGGATGATATCTGTGCGGCGGCAGGCTGGGCCTCTCCGTCCACATTTATTAGATTCTATAATCTGCAAGTCCCTGCCCTGCAGGCCAGGGTACTTTCTATATAGACGTGCTAAGCCTTATCACGTCCCCCTTTTTTCGTTCCCTATATAAAGCTCACTAAGGTTGGCTGTTGGGACTGGGATTTCTCCTGCTATAAAGCCCCGAGCTCTCGCCTTGGGCTGTGACAGGTCGAAGTTCCCGAGCACGCACGGCGTTTTACATTGTGTTCCCATAGCGTAAGCTAGCTTACGCAGTACGAGAGTACTCTCGAAAGGGAACGTACTCGGTTACTGACGTAACCTCGGTTCCCTGAGATGAGGGAACGAGTACTGCGTAACCTGCCGTGCTATGTGCTCGGACCGGGTGATCGCTTCAGTCGATTTAAAACCTGATCCCTATGGTGAAGCGGTGGCTTATATAGTTCCAGCCACGCCTATTTTGGCGCGCTCTGACGTCCAATGGTTCGTTACTCTCCGCCGCCTCACCATAGGTTGCTGCAGTTGCCGCAGCACAGCCAATAAGCGCGCGAGCCGCTTCGCTTGGGTCTGCTGTGCTGCAGCACTGCGTTTTACATTATTTAAAAATTAAGGATAATTTTTGGCTTCATATTCTCGAGAAAAGGGGACCTTTTCCCATAGCGTAAGCTAGCTTACGCAGTACTCGTTCCCTCATCTCAGGGAACCGAGGTTACGTTAGTAACCGAGTACGTTTTTATGTGTAGTTAATAGATTACACTACATTTCCATATATTGATCAAATAACAATCTATCATATTTGAGAAACTAGATATTTCCTGATATATTAAGCATGTATGGAATTGTTTTGAATAAAAAGGAAAAAAATATATATCAGTTATACAGTGCTTTCGTAGAATGACTTATACCCCCGACCGCCACCCCCCCCCCCCAAAATGAGCCCCCTAAAAAATCATGAATGCATGACGCCCCTGCTGCTGTCTATAGCTCTCGAGGTACTTTGATTTCAAACACCTGCATCAAGTCGAACACACCTACAAGTTTACACCAATGCACAGAGACATGGCTGACAAGTGTCCGACTCCCATAGACATAAGGCTACATTTACACTAGTTCGGTTTGTTTTAAAACAGCTTTTTAAATTAAAGTGTTCCTTGTCCAGTCTGGCATTTCCACTAATGTTGTGTTTCAGAAAAGATCTCCGTCCACACTACATGACCTAAAACCACCATCGAGTGTTTCTAAAAACTTACCCGGTTTCTAAAACTTAAATAACTGTAATAACTGTAAACTAACCGATTGCGATCTGATGTACTCTTTGGCCATATAATGTTGCTGAAATATGTTAATTATAGCTTATATCAAGCTAATCCGCATCAGGCTTCACCTGCTTAGCTTTTCTCATGTAAACACCCTGTATTGGTATGAAAATAGGCAGAATCTCACGAATTTTGCAAATACAAATCATATACTGTCTTAACTGTGTGTTTATTAGGATCAAGTTTCATCTGTAATGTTTTTCTGGGTTTCCTTTGTACAGAACTTAATGGGGTAGTGTAATGGACATTCATCTCGGAAGACAGGACATGTTATAAACACGTTATGTATTTGACATATGAGCAGTGAATGAGCTTCCTCTGAGTCAAAACAGAGATCACAAAAGAGAAAACACAGGCAGACAGCACTAGAAGCAGGTAGCTAATGCTCATTAACGCTCATTAATACAAATTATGATTCTGTCTGAGCTATTCATTTTAAAAGGGAAACTCACTAGTGTAAACGAACCCTAAAATATGTGGGAACTGAAAACTATTTGAACTTTAAAACTATTTGCACTGATTTATTGTGTTGGTTACAGTTTGTGCTTTTTTTGTTCCTTTGTGCAGTGGCTCAGGAGATTAGTCTTTGAATCTGTCAACAAGCTGAAAAAATAAAAGGTTTTTCTTAATTAATTTATTTATTTTTTTGAGGTAATGTGCAATGTAATCTTGTTAAAACAAATTTCATAAAATTGGTATCGAAAAAATTAATTGTTCAGGAACTAGTCTCGAAGGTATCAATATCGGTATCAATACTGACAATTTTTGAATAATACCCAGCCCAAATGATTACATCACTGAATCAATGATGAAATAACTTTAACAGAAAAACTGAATGTTTTCTATTGTCCTTTTGCATTATCAGCAAACTTTTTTTCCCTGTTTAACACTGTAAATGTAACGTGGGAGGCGTGACAACAGAGTTCTGGATCCAAATGCAGCTTTTATTCACAAGAGTGGTCAAAACAGGCAAGGTTAAACACCAGCAAAGAGGTACAATCCAGGGCGAGACAAGAGTAATCCGATAAACAGTCAAAGGTCAAACAACAAGAAGGCAAAGCAAGGCAAGGAAACACTGAGACAAGGAACAGGATACAGGCTAAACAGTAATCAGCAATGTGTGTGTGGATAAGTGTAACCTTTATAGTGTCACTGATGGGAACCAGGTGTGGTGTGATAATGAGTTCCTAGGCAGGGGTTATGGGAAATGGAGTCCGGAGAAAACAAAGAAGAGACCCACTATCATGAACGAAACCAAGCAGTTTGTAAGCAGACTGTTGAAAACACACACAGTTGGACACCTATTCAGTGCTAAACTCTTTAGATTTAGTGGAGGCTGTTCCGTCACTTTATGCATTACTGTAATAATAGTACACCTGAAGAACCCAAGTGCAGCTTTTATTTTGTCCCAAAAGTGAGCAGGTACAGAAGACAAAGAAACAGCATGGCTTGGCATGGCGTAGCTTAACCTGAATTGACTGAACGTAACTAAACAAGAATTCAGACATGAATAAACTCACCAACACAGTAAATTACATGAACAATACACAACCAGATACAAAGGCAACATAAGGGCTACTCATACCAAACAATAAGGGTCACATGGCACAAACCATCCAATGGGGAACAAGACACATGAATAAACCAACCAATCAGAACTTGACACATTGAACAAAGGAACCAATAGCAGGATCACATGAGGGCAAGGGAACCACATGACCAGACTACTAGACACAGTTGTTATTCACTGACAGGCTGCACAAAATATGAATGCACAGCGTATCAGTGAACAACGGCTCTGTATAGTAAATTCTGCTCAATATCAAGTCAAGTCACCTTTATTTATATAGTCCTTTAGACAAAAAAAGATTGTGTCAAAGCAACTGAACAACATTCATTAGGAAAACAGTGTGTCAATAATGCAAAATGACAGTTAAAGGCATCATCATTGAATTCAGTGATGTCATCATCTCAATTCAGTTTAAATAGTATCTGTGCAATAATTTGGAATCAAGTCAACGATATCGCTGTAAATGAAGTGACCCCAACTAAGCAAGCCAGAGGCGACAGCGGCAAGGAACCGAAACTCCATCGGTGACAGAATGGAGAAAAAACCTTGGGAGAAACCAGGCTCAGTCAGGGGGCCAGTTGTTGCCACCACCTCCATGTCGTACAGATACTGTGTGTTTGGTGGAGAAAAGAGAGAAAGCGAAACTACCTTGTTTGGCCTTCCAAAAGAGGAATTTGTCATGTCTGGAGCTGATCCGTGCTGGTCACTGAAGAAATACATCAACTTTACACTGTGGATCGCCAGATTGGCTTTCATCGTGGGCGAAGAGGAGTCCAGCCCAGGGTCGTCAGGGTTGCTGCAAGCCCAACGAACACTCCTTTCGTAGAATCTCACTCTAGGCCTCCAGCCTTCGGTCACTCAAGGCCACGGTGTGTGATGCTGTTTTGTTGAGAAAGTGAAACTACTTTGTTTGGTCTTCCAAAAGTGGTCATGACTAGAAATCATGTTTATTTCGTTTATAATGAGTTTTAAAGTTTATGTCTCGTCACTCCGGCTAAGGGGAGTAACATTTCAGTCACATGCTTGAGGTATTCGGCCAATCACAACACACTGGATAGGTGGCCAATCACAGCACACCTCACTTTCTTTTCAAACCGATGAGCTTTGTAAAAATCTACGTTTCAGAAGGCTTCATAGAGGAGATACAATAATGAACATTATGTGGAAAATAATGTGTTTTTGGAACCCTAAACTGCATAAAAACATTTCATTACACCAAATACACAAAATAATTTTCTTTTTAGCAGCATATATGACCCCTTTAAACAATAGGTCTACATAATATTCACATATGCAGTTTATAGGGGACATTTTGTATTAGCCCTACAGTTACAGCATGAAATAGTCAACTATTTAAACCTAACGTTTACCTATTTTATCTCACAATTCTGACTTTTTTATATCGCAAATGCAAGTTTACATCTCCTAGTTCGACTTTAGAACTCAATTTAACCCTTTAACAATTGCGAGTTTTTCAATTCTGAGGGGAAAAACCCCCAAGAAGAGTGAGATTATAAACTCATGATTCTGAGCTGAGGGCAAAAGAGAAAATAACGAGTTGATTTTACTTATCAGAATAGTAAAATATAATTTCGCAATTGCAAAAAAAACCCCCCAAAGAATTGTGAAATACAAACTCAAAATTACCTTTTTTTATTCTTTTATTCCATGGCTTGACCACTACTTTAAAACGGTAATTTTCTGCCACCATATAGACTCCACCCACAAAAAAACATCATCACTGTTTACAAACTTGGTCTATTAGTAATGTAAACATTATTTGTTTAGTTATGTTTTGTGTATTTTTTTCCGCCAACTGAAATATTTCCAGTTAACGCAGACTACAACTACAGACAATAATTTAAATTAGTTAAGTTGTTTATTTGCTTCACATAGGCACTATATTTTTATTATTAACTATATCCCTCTTATTAAAATAATGCTTTGTCTGACTGTACACCTTAACCGTAATAAACAAATCGGTAACACTTTAAAATAAGGTTCATTAGTTGACTACATTAATTAACATGAACTAACAATGAACTGCACTTAAACAGCAATTGTTCATGTTTGTTCATGTTAATTTCCACATTTAATAACACTTTATTAAAATCTTGTTATTAATGAACCGTGAACTAACATGAACAAACAATGAACAGCTTTATTTCTATTAACTAACATTAACAAAGATTAATAAATACTGTAACAAATGTATTACTACTCATTGTTAGTTCATGTGTTGCCAACAAATCATACCATAACATAATTCATTAACATTTTAAACATTATTTCTTAACAAATAGGCAACCTATGAAATCTAATGTAATCAACCAGAAAAAGATTGAGGTGATAAAAAAAACTGGAAAAAAACTGCCTCAGGAGATGATTGAGTTCTCCCGAGGCATGCTGTCGCATATTTGACAAGCCACCGTGCGCAACAGAGAACACTCGCCGACAAATTGACCCGCCCTCCTCTGACTCTGATTGGCCGTGAACCTGAAACAAACCAATCAATCCAACGATGGCAGCGAGTCTTACCCAATCAGGTGCAGAATAGGACGATTCTTCTCAGAATGCCGGTAGGATGATTTGTATGGGATGCTGCATTGAAGACAACTCCGAAATACGGACAAACCCCGTGCCGTATTGATTCAAAACGGGACGCGCTATTTTATTCTCAAATACGGGACGATTCCGTAATTTAAGGAACGGGTGTGGCAACCCTATATAAATATATGTATATATATATGTATATATATATATGTATCACTAATATAATATAATAAAACAAAAAATATTATCTTTAAAGAAATAGTTAAGATGTAAATGAGTTTGTTTCCTCATTGGAACAGATTCTGAGAAATAGAATGACATCACTTGCTCACCAATGAATCCTATGCAGTGAATGGGTGCCGTAAGAATGAGAGTCCAATATTATCCTTATCCATATTACATTCTCTCGTGAAGAGAGAAATATGCACAAATCAAGCAATGTTTACAAGCAAAAACAGTACATGCTAAATTTCTCCAGATATGTTCCTGATGAAGAAACAAACTCATTTACATCTTTAGTGACCTGAGGGTAAGGATATCTTTAGTGAATTAAAATTTTTGGTTGAACTACTCCTTCAGCTACATGTTACAACAACAGGATAACTTTGTGTCAAAACTGGGTTTATGGCCCTTATAGAGCAGATAGCATTAAATAAGTGTCTTATATGTAACTCCAGGCTTAGTAAAAGTCTGAATCTTAATGGATTCCTGCAGGAAATTTTCATTAACCAAATTCCATGTCTAAACATCAGAAAGAATATGCAATGATTCTGCAATTCTCCTTTCAATTTGCATTCGGCCCACTCGAGACTCAGTTCCGATTAAAACCTTTACGTATCTCATTGTGCAGAAGACAACAACTGCAGATCCTCCTCTCCAGGAACTTCACAGAGCTCAGTGGGACCTCATGAATATCAAACTTGAATAAAGCTGTTTAGCACACCACATGTGTCTTGGGAAAATACTGACTCTCACCGGTTTGGAAAATCACACTAAATAAGGTCACTCAATTCAAACTTCACCACAGCTGTGTCAGCATACAGCAGCAGTGCGGTTCTTTCAGACACAGCATGACTCCTGTTTGAAAGACTCTCTAATTCTCCTTCTGTCCCACTGTAGGAAACCCGATTAGACCTCATCTTAACAACTCTTGCCTTTCAGTTTCTGCAAAAGATGGGCTGCTTGTAATTTATGGCTTTGACTTCATTGGTGATTGCAACTTTTAAGAGTGATAAAATAGCAGAGAGCTGATGATTATGTATGCATAAGGATTAATGGAGGCTATTTAAAGACTCCACGCAGAGCAGAGAAGACAGGGACACAATTTTCCATTCTGAAAGGAATCCATGGATTATCCTCAAAATGACTGTGCTGTGTTGTTCATTCATCAAACTTGGAACTATGCCACAGTACTGATACCAGAGGAAGCTTTTTACTCCACTGTGGTTGTTGGATATTGATCAGTCATTGGTTGGTTGGTAGTAGCAGCTGGTGGTGAACCGGAATGAATGCAACCAGGGTCATAAACCCTCTTTGCCTGGGACTGTGCATTACATATTGGTTTTCAGGAGCAGCACCATTTCTAACAATGAACTCAATACATGCTTGTGTATATAAATGTACACTACTGTTCAAAAGTTAGTGACAGTGAGAGAGAGAGTTAGAGAGAGGGAGATTGATATTTTTTATTTAGCAAGGACATTTCATTATATTGAAATAAATGCTGCTCTTCTGAACTTTCTTTTCATCAAAGAATCCTGACAAAAATGTATCACTGTTTTGACAAAAACACTGAGAAACTGTTTTCAGCATTTTTTTAATGATAACAAATGTGACACTAAAGACTGCATTAATGACTGCTGAGAATACCGCTTTGCTTTGATTGTTGTAATTAAAATATATTATGTGTGTTTTAAGCCTGTGAGATATCTCTGCACAAAGACAAAGAACTAACATAACTAAAAGTAAGAAATATGGTTTCTTTTACACTGAAACTACTTAACACTACTGCATGTTTTTGTATGTATATTGTATATGCATATCTATATGTATATGCACATAATGTGCATATCACACATACATTATTAAATGAATCCTTATGCAAAACCACTTAATTAAATTGAGTGTAGTAACGTTTTACAACCTTGTGCTCTGTTTCGGCAGATATGCACTTGTCAATAAGAGTGTGATTAAAAATGATACTTTGTGCACTTTTTGAATCAGAAGAAAGCAGCTAAATGTAACCTATTGTAAACAAAGGTGGTTGTTCTGTATTACTCCCCAAACAGGCCTCATTAAGTCAAGGCATTAATACTTTGCTGTGCTTTCAGTGCTGTGGATCACTGTGGGATCAGCTCAGGAGAGGTCCTTCCTGTCGACAGGGCTCTTTATTGTCACATGGATCCTCACTAGCTCCTCTCACTGTGAAGTCCCTAATTAGTCACCTCACCGCAGCGCTCGTTTCTCCTGATTCACAGAGAGAAGCACACAATACACAAAGCACAAAAGCAGTCATTTTAATAAGGCCGTTTTTTTCAGGTGTACTAGAGATTTAATAAAGTAATTTTGTTTCACAGGTAGTGGGTCACATTAAAACAATGATTCTTGGTTACTGGGATAAAAACAGAATGCAAAAATGAGACACATGAAAGTTTGTGTAGCAAGAAATGATTTCGGATTATTCTGTTCAACATCAGAGACATTCACCTTTGTTAGAGCGCATCTGCTTTTTCTCACAAAATGTGTGTATGTGTGCATTCAAGTACACCACCAGACACAAAATTATTTTTCAAATATTTATTATAACGGGTCTTTAAATTGTAGTTCAGTTTAATGTTTCAAACTGATTTTCAGCTTTACCTATGTCAGAGTTTTCTTGTTAATTGTCAGTACTGTAGCTACCAACAGGACCTTTTTATTATGAATCAACATATCTAAAAAATCCCCAAAACTTTTTTTTTCCAATTTATTTGAAATCGGACTTAAAAAAAAAAAGACTTCCTTCTAAACCATGAAAAATTGTACTGATCCCAAGCTTCTAGATGGTAATGTTTTATATAATAAATAATGGTTAAATTCGTCAGAGACTGTGTGATGTTTTTGAATCATTATAATTTCAGCTGAAGAATCACAGAAAACCAAAACACATTCATAGTAATCAAGGCCAAGGTCAAGGTCAACTTTGTTATCCCCGAAGGGCAATTTAATTCACAGCCAACAGTTAACCATATGCAAACAACGAAACAAGCAACCGCAACACACAAACAAAAACAACAAAAACAATGACTACCATTAATAATGTACATACAATTATTTGTAATTTATAGAAAGAATGGCAGCTGGTATAAAATAATTTTTAAATCTATTGGTCCTACATAAAGGCAAATAATATCTGAGAGTAGAAGGAAGCAACTTAAAAACATTCTGCAAGGGATGACTGGGATCATTCATAATTATCTCAGCCTTCTTCAAAGTCCTAGCCTCATACAAGTCGTTCAAATTATTTAAAGTGGTTCCAACAATCTTACCACACACTTTAACAATACCCTGCAATCTGTTTCTGACCCATACCAACACATAAATGAGAAAGTAATGACAGATTCAATACAACAAGAGTAAAACATCTTCATGAAAGTACAGTCCATTTAAAAAATGGACAGCTTCTGCAGGTAGAACATGCGCTGGTGGGCTTGATGATCAAGATCTTCACTTTTTAAAAGGGAAACATTCACTGAATTATCCGCAAACTTGATAATATGACACCTCTCTAGTTGTGTTTGACACTCATTCATATAAAGCACAAATAAAAGAGGTGAAAGAACTCATCCTTGTGTTGTCCCAGTCGAAGAAAAAAGATACATGGATGGATACAGTTAAAGTCAGATAAAAAATCAATAAAAACTAATTGTACAGAAATCTTTGCACCCTCAAGATGTGCTAAAACCATGTTTAATAGAGTGCCTATCACATCATTAACTCCCCAACAGAACAGTTGGTAAACTGAAATGGATTAAAAATTTCATGTACCATGTTCAAAAACGTATCCTTCACAACCATCTCAAATGTTTTCATAATCAAAGAGGTAAGTGCTACTGGCTGTAACTCATTTAAACATTGTGGAACATTATTCTCAGGCACAGGTGCAATAACAGATTCCTTCCAGAGACAAGGATCCTTATGAAGGTGCAGTGACATACTAAAAATGAAACAAAAAAAAATCTGCCAATTGATCTGCACAATTTTTAATAACACGGCATCCAATACCATCAGGGCCTGGACTTTTCCTCTCTTTAACACCCCGGAAAATTTTTAAGACTGTATCCCTATCAACCTTTACGCTATTTTGCTCAGAGGAAGCTGCCAATTCCTGACTAAAATTATACAAGTTAAAACGATTATAAAACTATAAAAAGAAATTTTTTAGAATGCATCTCCATCACAGACTTGCCCTCCCATGCAGAACGAGAATTTCCAGTATTAAATAAATACTCAAGTTTGTCCTTATAATTAAGCCTTGCCAATTTAAGATCCTTCTTAACTTGTTTTTGTAAAGGGTTGGCAACCTACGGCACGCGTGCCAACAGTGGCACGCAGAGGGATAATCGCTGGCACGCAAGCAATAAGGAAAACTGTATAATGACGTACAGTTTGATGTAATAACTTCTCATAGTCACACAGCCTGTTAGGAGCTACAAATACTATTAAAGTGTGAGAATTAACTTGCATGGATGCACGTGCAAACACTGCACATACTAGGTGCTTCAGATCAAAGCCTCGGTCTAACAGCACTCGTCAATGTCAAAATGACTGAGATGGCCAATCAGATCAAAGTAGGCGGGGTTGACTGTTCACAGAAGCAGAGCGCGAAGCGTCAGTTTAACGTTAAAGAGAGTGAGGTAAGATGAAGCTGCAAATCAATTAACATTAGTCAACTTTTAATAATACGTTTTACCATAGAAATGTTAAATGACCTAAAGCTATATCCAGTGATGAAAAATTTTCTGAAATATGGCCATTTACAGAGAAAGAAAGTGGGGGGGGGGGGGGGGGGGGTAAATTGTCTCTCTCTGCAGACAATGAAGCGATTTTGCCTCTTTGTTGTTGAGAAATATAATGTAGCGATTCAGTATCGATTAATAAAAGTAGCGTGACAACACTCTGAATGCTACTTTTTGCACAGCACGATGGTGTGTGTTGTGTGTGTGTGTGTGTGTGTGTCTGTGTGTGCACGTTCATCAATTAAAGCAGTGCATTAACGTTGATTAAACGTTAAAAAACTTTTTTTTTATCGTATAATAAAAAATTGTGTATGTACCGTTTAAATACAGAATTATATCGGGGTGTGTGGGGGGCTGTGTTGGCACAGTGGTTAACCATAAAAATAAAAAATGGCACGTCATGCCGAAAAGGTTGCTGATCCCTGCCTTATACAAAATAGTGAGCTATAACTCTTTATTGCTATCCTATGTTAATATGACTCTCATATAACATTCTCACTGAGAAATCAGCTTTTTAATATGCCATATGCTACAAGTAAGGTTCAAATCAGCAGTGGAAACCCCAGTCAGTTCCAGGCTGGGCCACGCTGAGGCTCAGTGGCAAACAAAACAACCGTATCAAGTTGTCTTGGGCCAATCATTCCTCTCAGCAGGGTGAAGCACTATCCATGGGGACTGCTTCACCAGAATCCCGGCTGAAGAGGATGTGGGAAGAGCCAGCAGCTGTGAACCCAGTGGCCTTGCCAAGCACTGCTGGACAGCCAAACCAGATGTGCAACCCAGTAAAATTCATATTAGAGATGAAGGGCAGACAGATGGGTGGTGCTGTGGGTGAGTAAAGATACGTTGTCTCTGAGGAAAGCTGGCAAACCGCACAAAAAATAACAGCGAGATATTCTCTTAAATGAAACACAGAATACCGCATGCTTCCGATGATATTTACATTTTTTATATTTATTTTTTTTAACTGTGAAAGTACGTAAAAGCATGGTGTGTGTCTGTGATCCTGAGTTTGACTTAAACTGACACCTAGTGGTGTGGATGCATCTTTGTGAAAAAGTGATTTGGTTGTAAACATCCACCGAACTACCAATTTATAGTGTATTTTCAGATTAACTTGTATCATCTCGTGGTATTTGTTCAAAACCAGCCAAAACTTTGGTTTATCATTAAATGTGTGAAGTTGGGTTGTACATTCATGTCCTAAGACAACCCTTGTCTGTTTTCAGGTTTTGATTAGAGGAACTGCCCCTGGGACTCCAAGACCTCCAGAGACCAGAAAGGGCAAGCAACAAAAAATAAATTTAAAAAAAAAACAGAAACTATTGCTATAGATGTAATATTTATTTCAAAGAACTAAATCAATGAGGAGTTATTCTTACCAGAACAGTGCAATCTCGCAGTTTTTGCCTGATTGACATGTGATCAGCTTAAAAACATTTTCTGCTTGTGAGAATGTCACTAGTATCTGTGGAATGTGATTGTGTAACTGAAGCGTTTCGAAAAACTCACCACTGTGATTGTCAAATTAGGGTTTCAACTTGCGTTTACGAACACGTATCACCACCTAGTGTTTATCAAGAAGTGTTTTTTTTTTTTTATTATGCAAGGGTCCATACTTAACCCATTATATCATGCTTAACCCTATACTGAGATGATACGAGCAGTTATTATATTAACTATATATGACTAAAACCAATAAAAAAAAAAACTTTAGTTACTCGAAATAAAATAAATGTTAAGATAAATAACAAAACTTTATTTCAGCTACAACCCGAATTCCGGAAAAGTTGGGAAGTTTTTTAAATTTTAATAAAATGAAAACTAAAGGAATTTCAAATCACATGAGCCAATATTTTATTCACAATAGAACATAGATAACGTAGCAAATGTTTAAACTGAGAAATTTTACACTTTCATCCACTTAATTAGCTCATTTAAAATTTAATGCCTGCTACAGGTCTCAAAAAAGTTGGCACGGGGGCAACAAATGGCTAAAAAAGCAAGCAGTTTTGAAAAGATTCAGCTGGGAGAACATCTAGTGATTAATTAAGTTAATTGATATCAGGTCTGTAACATGATTAGCTATAAAAGCTTTGTCTTAGAGAAGCAGAGTCTCTCAGAAGTAAAGATGGGCAGAGGCTCTCCAATCTGTGAAAGACTGCGTAAAAAAATTGTTGAAAACTTAAAAAAACAATGTTCCTCAACGTCAAATTGCAAAGGCTTTGCAAATCTCATCATCTACAGTGCATAACATCATCAAAAGATTCAGAGAAACTGGAGAAATCTCTGTGCGTAAGGGACAAGGCCGGAGACCTTTATTGGATGCCCGTGGTCTTCGGGCTCTCAGACGACACTGCATCACTCATCGGCATGATTGTGTCAATGACATTACTAAATGGGCCCAGGAATACTTTCAGAAACCACTGTCGGTAAACACAATCCGCCGTGCCATCAGCAGATGCCAACTAAAGCTCTATCATGCAAAAAGGAAGCCATATGTGAACATGGTCCAGAAGCGCCGTCGTGTCCTGTGGGCCAAGGCTCATTTAATCACGGACGCCGTGTCCTCCGGGCTAAAGAGGAGGGAGACCTTCCAGCATGTTATCAGCGTTCAGTTCAAAAGCCAGCATCTCTGATGGTATGGGGGTGCATAAGTGCATACGGTATGGGCAGCTTGCATGTTTTGGAAGGCTCTGTGAATGCTGAAAGGTATATAAAGGTTTTAGAGCAACATATGCTTCCCTCCAAACAACGTCTATTTCAGGGAAGGCCTTGTTTATTTCAGCAGGACAATGCAAAACCACATACTGCAGCTATAACAACAGCATGGCTTCGTCGTAGAAGAGTCCGGGTGCTAACCTGGCCTGCCTGCAGTCCAGATCTTTCACCTATAGAGAACATTTGGCGCATCATTAAACGAAAACTACGTCAAAGACGACCACGAACTCTTCAGCAGCTGGAAATCTATATAAGGCAAGAATGGGACCAAATTCCAACAGCAAAACTCCAGCAACTCATAGCCTCAATGCCCAGACGTCTTCAAACTGTTTTGAAAAGAAAAGGAGATGCTACACCATGGTAAACATGCCCCGTCCCAACTATTTTGAGACCTGTAGCAGAAATCAAAATTGAAATGAGCTCATTTTGTGCATAAAATTGTAAACTTTCTCAGTTTAAACATTTGCTACGTTATCTATGTTCTATTGTGAATAAAATATTGGCTCATGTGATTTGAAAGTCTTTTAGTTTTCATTTTATTAAAATTTAAAAAACGTCCCAACTTTTCCGGAATTCGGGTTGTAGTTGCCAAGGCAACATTTTTCATTTTCATTTAGATTAATGTGATGCGTGAAAATAACTAAAGTTGAAATAAACATTTAATACTACAGACATATTTGTTAAAAATAAATAAATTACTAAAAAACAATAATTAATACAATGACAAAAATAACAAACTAAAATGAAAACAAAACTGGGGGGAAAAAAACTAATTCAAAATATTAATGATAAATATAACAGTATCTAAAATAACACTAGTTAGAACATGAGAAAGATAATGTATCTCAGAGAAGTTCATTTAATTTAGCCACAGACCAGATAAATTTGATAATATTTGTGCATAAAATACATGTGATACCAAATCTGGTTTTAAAATTATTTGAATTTATGAACCATGCACAATGATGATTTTAGCATGCTGAATGATGTGAATTTCAAAATACAGTTCTTAACGCTTTGCATATACAAGATCAGAACTGAAACATACGCCACATAAAACAGGTTTTTTAAGAAATCCTGAGAAATGTAGTGAGGCATATCAGCCTCTGACTGAATTGACAAAAGGAATGGAACATTCCGGACGTCTGTGTGCATGTGTGGAAGGATACGCAGTGAATGCCGAGCTCAATTCCCTGCCTTTAGTAAGATTAATAACAGACCCATCTGGGCCGTAAAGGTTGAATCTGAGGAGAAGTTGATGAAATTTCCAAGTATGTCTAGATAAAACACATGTCTTGAGCTTGATATCACTCATCATTCAACATTAAATACTGTCTGTTGAAGGATCATTTTTCTAAGAAGGTAGATATTTCTCAGTGCTGTAAACAATATCTATGTGATCAGACTTTAATACATGGATCATTAGTGCAAATCTGCAGGAAATACTATATGGATATCATTAGAAAAAAGTACTGAGAACATTTGAAAGCACTTGATGCTTGACAGGAGCTGCTTTCACATGATTTTGACACACGCAGGCTGGTCATCTAGCTCTTCTCCTCTGAACCACGATGGTTCCAGCCACAACGTCATAAACAGTTCTGTTGTGCTGGAAAAATAGTAACGTGATAAAGATAGGGAACAGGAAGGCGATGGAGAGGTTTTTGTTTAAAGCCCGTACAGTGGAGCTGCAAAAAAAAAAAAACATTTGCATTATTATACTACCTATGAAACTGTTATATATATATATATATATGCTTCTTTTTCTCTCTCTCTCTCTGTCTCTCCAGGTGATTTTAAGGCTGATGATACACAGGGCAACTTTTTGAGCAATGTTTCTGGGCAAACCGGTGAGACACAGGACCCCCTGGACCGATTTAAATTATTCAGATAGAAATTTGATACCCATTCTCAATGGGAAAGTGCCCGAGCAACATTGCTCAAAAAAAGTTGCCCTGGGTATCATCAGTTTTAATTTTAGTTTTAGTATAACATTATAATAACATGGATATATATATATATATATTTCTTTTTTTTATATATAAGAAACCAATCTAATGTATAGCTGACATTTGAAGCTTGATACCATAGAAAAGCAATAAAAGTTTTTCAGTTAGTGTTTTCAGTTTGTTTATTTCCATATAATTTAAAGGAAATTTTGTCCTAATTGTTCAGCCATTATATATATATATATATATATATATATATATATACATACATATATATATATATATACATACATATATATATATATATACATACATATATATATATATATACATACATATATATATACATACATATATATATATATACATACATACAGTACAGACCAAAAGTTTGGAAACATTACTATTTTTAATGTTTTTGAAAGAAGTTTCTTCTGCTCATCAAGCCTGCATTTATTTGATCAAAAATACAGAAAAAAATGTAATATTGTGAAATATTATTACAACTTAAAATATTAGTTTTCTATTTGAACATACTTTTAAAAAAATAATTTATTCCTGTGATGCAAAGCTGAATTTTCCGCATCATTACTCCAGCCTTCAGTGTCACATGTAACATCCAGTCTATCACATGATCATTTAGAAATCATTCTAATATTCTGATTTATTATGAGTGTTGGAAACAGTTCTGCTGTCTAATATATTTGATGAATAAAAGGTTAAAAAGAACTGCATTTATTCAAAATAAAAAAAAATTCTAATAATTTATATTCCAATAATATATTTTCTTTACTATCACTTTTTATCAATTTAACACATCCTTGCTGAATAAAAGTATTGATTTTATTTAAAAAAAAAGAAAAAAAAATTACTGACCCCAAATTGACCAGTAGTGTATATTGTTATTACAAAATATTTATATTTTAAAAACATAGCTTCTTTTTTTCTTTTTACTTTTTATTCATCAAAGTATCCTAAAAAGTATCACATGTTCTGAAAAAATATTAAGCAGCAGAACTGTTTCCAACTTTGATAATGAATCATCATATTAGAATAATTTCTAAAGGATCATGTGATAATGATCCTAAAAATTCAGCTTTGCATCACAGAAATAAATGATAATTTAAAATTATTTTAAATTGTAATAATATTTCACAATATTACATTTTTTTCTGTATTTTTGATCAAATAAATGCAGGCTTGATGAGCAGAAGAAACTTCTTTCAAAAACATAAAAAATAGTAATGTTTCCAAACTTTTGGTCTGTACTGTATATATATATATATATACCGGTATATACACAGTATATACAGTGCCCTCCATAAGTAAACAGAAGACAAAATAGTTCTGTTTGCTTTGGAGTCAAGACATCTGTAAATATGATTCAAATATGAATATGAGACAAAACTACAGGGTGTCACATTTTATTATTGGGTGATTCAACACAAAATTCTAAGTCTTGGATTTGACAATGACACACACAAACCAGGATGAAGACGAGGAAGCCGACTCTGAAAGAAAAGCAAGCAATTTGGATGCTAAAAGAAAAGAGGAAGTCAATAAGAACTATAAGAAAAACAAAGGGCATGGAGAAATCAAGAGTTTGGAAACTACCGGCGATATCAGCAACCAACATTTGTCTTGATGACAGACAAATCATAAAAGCTGTGAAAATGAACCATAAAATACATGCCTGTTAAATCACCAACAACCTCCAGAAAGCTGGGGTGGTGCTCTGTCAATCTACAGTCCGCAGGAGAATTTGACACAATTACAGAAGCTACACAGCAAGATGGAAACCTCTGATCAGCACCAAAAATAGAAAGGCAAGATTCTTAATAAATGTGAGCCAGTAGAGTTTTGGAACTGAGTTGATGGACAGATGAGACAAAGATTAACCTTTATCTAAGTGATTGGAAAGCAAAAGTGTGGAGAAAAAGAAGAACTGCAAATGATCCTAAGCATACAGCCTCATCTGTAAAGATTGGTGGAGGTGGTGTCATGGCATGGGCATGCATGGCTGTCAATAGAACAGGACATCTTTATTTTAATGAGGACTTAATGTATGATGGCAATAGCAGAATGAATTTGGAAGGGTACAAATTAAATCATCTTGGCTACCAATATTCAAGAAAATGTCACCAAACTCATTAGAAGGCACTTAAGATTGGATCAGGACAATGACCCAAAACACCCTGCCAGTTCAGTCAAGGACTTTATCAGGGCAAAGAAATGTAAGTCTTAGATCGCCCAAATCAATCTCCAGATTTAAATCTGACTGAACATTAATTTCACCAGCTGAAGAGGAGACTAAAGTCTCCAAAACAAGAAACAGTTGGAATTGGATGCATTAAAGGCTGGAGAAAAGCATTTCAAAGCATAAGACCAAGGGTCTGGTGATGTCTATGGGTTGCAGACTCACTGCTCTGACTGCATGCAAGGGATCTGCTACTGAATATTAGCTTTTACTCTTTTACATCTGCCTTAATTTCAACTGTTCCAATACAATGCTGACATCAAAGAGTGGGATGAACTCTGAAAGTGCTGTCCTCTTTATTTGGTTAAACATGTATATGTCAAAAGACCTAATAATAAAATGTGACATTCTGTAGTTTTGTCGCATATTCATCTTTTAATCATATTTACAAATGTCTTGACCCCACAGCAGAGAAAGCAATTTTGTCTTTACTGTTCCAATACTTATGGTGGAAACTGTACATATATATGTATATATAGGCACAGCATTATAAATATACAGATAACTCACGAAGATAAGCTGACATTGGATGCCGGTACCACAAAAACCCGATTCGGCTGCACTAGGACTGTCGTATCACATGTGACGACTCGAAGCCCCAGCAGGAACTTTCCAGGAGTGGCACCACCAGCTCCCCAAATACAGATGATCTGCAGATGAAGACAGAACATAAAAACATAAACTCATATAGCATTCATATCACTTTTTCTTCCAAATGCTGCTACTAAGTGAAAATATGACATGGCTAAAATTACTGATTATTTTTTTGATTAATTATTTTTTCTGATTAAACTGATCTAAAAATGTCAATTAAAAACAGACTGAGAGACAAGGCTTGTGATTGTGGCTTTCACAACATGAAAGATGTTCACTCACTTCATAGACACACACTAGGACTCTGTATGCTAAAGCCACGGCCATCATCTTCTGCAGGTCCTCCAGTGATGTGTTCTCATCAATCTCTTCCACGATAAACTGCATCATGAACTTGGAGACATCTCTGTTCACAAGATCAAAGTTACACAAGCTGTCATACGATATACTTTTTATACACCATGTTCAAAAGTATGGATTCTGTAAGATTTTTTGATGGTTATGAAAGAAGTCTCTTTTTACAAGAATACAGTAAAAATAGTAAAACTATGTGAAAGTATTTGCATTTAATAAAAAAAATTATAGTTTATTGTAATTTTTTCAGCATCAATAAACCAGTCTTTAGTGTCACATGATCCTTCAGAAATAATTCTTATATGCTGAACTGAAAAAAACATCAATGTTGTGTTACTTAATATCTTGTGGAAACTGTGATATTATATATACAAAAGTACATCTATAACTGTACATGATTCAAGAAGAAGAATTCATACTGGATCAATTCCTTTCTTGTTCTCAGCGCATTCTTGACTCACTTTATTCCACTGAGATGCATGATCCACAACACTATGGTTGCCTTAACACAGAAGAGAATGAAGAAATCCACAGTTTCAGCCAGAAATCTACGGAGAGGGGAGGGGATGGTGTACTCTCTACCTGAAAGAACAAAAGATGAAGTCAGGACCATGAAGTTAAAGGCACAGAAGAGCTTCTAAACTGGCAGTTAGGTGTCTTTAAAGACTATCCGCTGCTGCTCAGAGGTGGGATAAATGCATTTACACTGCAAATTTCCATATATTTCAGGAATGAATATATAATACTAATAGTACAGAGATGTGGGATTATGGAGATACATAATACTAAAGTGTCATAAAAGTAAATTAATTTAGCCAATTTCTTTATTAGCGTTTGTTAACGTGTGTAATGAGCAAAGTACTCCGTCTCCTCGGAGCAGTGGATTGACAGCTACCTGCAGGCTGTGCTGGGCCTCGGTCAGCAGTGCTGGGTGAGGCAGGGGCTGCTGGGCTGCTCGTCTGGTTAAACCAAGCGGCGATATCAGCGGGCGTCGCGGCACACACAGATGTGGAGCTGCCGCCGGGTGTCTGACACCCGAGCTGAGGAGGAAAGAGCGGCGCGGACATGAGCACCCAGCTCTGCCAGCTCACATAACCACTGTGATAGCGCCACATCCACTGCTGCAGCCGCTGGCAGTACTCTGTCGTTGTCATGTTGTCTTTGTCATGTGACCCTTGACTGTTTTCGACCGTTTCTTCCGCACTGTTCTTCGTCGCCATGTTTACTTATTTACTTATACAAGCCTTATTTAGAGTTCCACTTGTTCCGGGGAATTCAGTTCCCCTGTTTGTGCTTCAGTGCGTCTGCGCCGCATCGTCCTCATGATTTCGCGCATGCTCTGTCCGTCGAGCTGATCGTGTGCTTCTGCCGTCGCGTGTCTTCTTTTGAATTTTTGGCGTATTCCGCATCATATAGGCACGTACCGCCACCGACTGTTTGATAGTGCCGCCCTCATCATCGAGTGTCAGTTTATAGTTAATAGTACCTTTATACAGTCTATAGTTTATACCTTTATCTCCGTCAGCATAGTGAATTCATTTGAGCTTATACATTTTTACATAACGTATTTTTTATTTTATTTTTTTGTGAAACAAAATTTAAATGTGTCCGGATCTACTTACTAATCTCATATAACTGTGATGTTCTACAAAACATTTTTTTTTCTTACTGCTGACAACAGAAATGTATCTTGACTTATGTAGTTATTTTGCAAAAACAGTAGGGGGCATTTTACCCCAAGGGGAAGTTTTCCTCCACTCTACCCATATGTTAATGTGATCCCTCTTTTTTGTTCCAGTAAGGAGCATCGCTGTAGCATTTTGGACAATTTGCGGACGAGCCAAATTGTGGCAGGCCACAGTAAAGGGAATTACAGTCTCCAGATCTTTGTGACGCAAAATCTGTTTCAGTTTAGCAATTGATCTCAGATGGAAGAAGCTGCCCTTTACCACTGTGCTAATTTGTTTCACAAAGTTGAGTAACGAATCAAATGTAACACCAAGATTTCTTACATAGGTTTGAATATTGGCGGAAAGAGACACTAAATTAATAACAGATGAAGTCCTAGAGTGGCCTAAAATCAGAATTGCGCTTTTGCTGTCATTTAATTGCAAACAATTATTTGCCATCCAACCTTTTATCTCCTCAAAACAGTCATAGTGCACATCTAAAAAAATCACTGCAGTCAGTTTTTGCTGGAAGATAGAACTGTGTATCGTCAGCATAGCAGTTGTATGAAATCTTATATTTCTTTAAAGTGGCACCCAGGGGAAGCATGTAAAGTGGAAAAAGAAGAGGGCCTAAAATGGACCCTTGGGGCACTCCGCATGACGAAGGAGCTGATGAAGAAGAAAACTTCCCATTGCTCACTGAGAAGGTGCTGTTTTTAAGATAAGAGACCAAACACTGCAGAGCGACACCCTGAATAGCCACCAACTTTTCCAACAGATGTAACAGAATACTATGATCAACTGTATCGAAAGCCGCACTTAAATTCAACAAAATAAGCACCATATATGAACCAGTATCAAACACTTGCAAAAGGTCATTGATTACTTTCAACGGGTGCAGTTTCTATGCTGTGCTGTGATCTAAAACCCAACTGAAAAGTATCTAAAACATTGGCCATACTGATATAGGAATTCAACTGACAATAAACAACTCTCTTCTAATAACTTTGAGATAAAAGGCTTCTTATAAATTTAAATTAATATAAATACAATTTGTCTTGATTGTAATGAGTCTACACATTATTCCTCAAAAACCATTTACATGTTTTAAAGCGAAACCTGTCGAGACTCATCACTAGGTGGCGACAATGTCTTTCACATGATTTTGGTTATGGCAATGAACTGATTTATTCTCAATAAGATAATATTGAGTTCGGAATGTTCAAATAAAGACAAAAATAAACGTAATTACACAAATTTTCAAACTTAAACGTTCTTTATTTTAAATGGGGGGTCGAGAAATACAAAGGAATTGTAAACACTTGAGTAGCAGTCTCAAATTCAGTTTCTGCATGTAAGCAGGTGTACTGAAATAAATTGTGCTTATTTAGACATCCACATCAGTGCAAAAGGACTTCAAAAACTGCCCACCAGAAACAACCCTGTTTTGTCCCTGGATGCTTGTTGTGGTGGCCAGCTGTTAAAAACTGTGATGTATTTATGTCTCTGTGTTGCTCTCATTCTCTTTTGATGCTGTATTTGCTGACTGGGCTGCCCTGAGCCTGTGAGTAAGGTCTGGCCGGCCTAGTGACTGTGCTGGGCCCTGAATGGAGGCCCCCAGGCGGAACAGAATCAGCCAATGTGAGGATGATCACCTCTGACAGGACGAGAGGTGACTTGCACACCAATAATCAGGGGCAAATAAAAGCTGTGTCTAGCAAACGCTGACCTGCATGGAACTTGCCACCAGCTGAGGATTACAAGCTAGGTGTCGAAATGAAATCACAAATTCAGAGAACACACTAATACACTTTAATTCTATCTAAATTGTCTTACGCTTGAACTGTTACTATTGCATTTGTGTCAGGATTCTGTGCCGCATCTGTTCAGGGAGGGTGGAGGCGAAAATTGACTCAAAACCTTAGCTGACCTCTGTGTCATACACATTGTCAAATAATCTGTGAATTAAAGAACATTTAAATGTAAAATGCCAATTTTGGATTATTATTTCATGGTTAATTCAAAGCATGCCCTAAAGAAATCCCTACCATAACAAGCCTCGTCACGGCCCATACAAGCTAAGAGAAAACAAAGAGGAATTAAATAGAGGAATCAACTTTCCTGCATGTAATAACAACACAAACCCTCCCAATCTTCAGCTGCCGTCTCAAAACTAACTTTTTTTTTAAATGAAAATGTATTAATTCTGTACTACAATGGTATAATGAATTTAAAAACCTGAGTAAATGATTTCAGATGACTTTAAGGTTAAAAGTTCATCCTGCGGTGATATGCATACATCTTTACTTTGCTGATTTGATATCTTATAAGCTCATATCTCTATAAAGTCTAACTGTTTATTGAATAAAAGCCAGTCTTCAGTGTTGATGTTAAGAAAATGTGATGACAGCACACTGACTCATAGGGCAGGAAATCATGTGATACCAGCACACTCACACAGAGATTTAACCTCAGAGATGTAACACGAGACTAACACATTTAGACATGGTATTTACTTCAGAAACATCTAATATCATTGTATTACTTTTTTTAAATGACAAACTATTTCCCTGATAAACACTTTATTGTTAAATCTGGGTATGGGTAGTAGATGCATAACATATCCATAAGCCTTAATATGAAAGTTGTTTAAAACTGATAAATAAGGAAAAGTAATAAAAGTCACCTGTTTCTACATGTTCCTTCTTTTAAGCTTTCGTTTCATTTTAAATGGTCTGACGGTGTGACAAATTATTTATTTATTTATAAAAAGTCATGACGTGTTTGTATTTTATTTATTTATCTGTTCTCTTTAGTTTTTTTCTGTGTTTAGTTTTGTTTAAAAATATAAAAATTCCATTTATTTATTTTTGTTTGTTTTATTTTGTTATCTTCTGTTTTGTTCTGTTTTGTTTAAAAGTACAACAATTCTGTGTACTGTTTTGTTTGTTTGTTTGTTTGTTTGTTTTTGTTGCTCTCCCCACCCTGTTTTTGTTTTTGTTTTGCTTAAAAGTACAAAAATTCTGTATTTTGTTTTGTTTTGTTTTGTTTTGTCACACAGTCTCTCAACTGACTCAAAAGTGTTTAATGACTTCTCCCCATATATCATAAAAAGAAAACGAATCTAAAGGGGCTCTGGGATTTGTTCCTTTACTTCTTCCTTGTACGTCGACTGCTTATGTACTTTAGTACCTTAACTGAGTACGAAGATCTAGCAAATCATTTTTTCATAAAATTTTTGACCATTTGTTGACACAGAAACCCTATTAAGTTAATTATGCCAGCTTCCCAACATTTCAGAGTTGATCACTGATGTGAGGGGACGGCGTCATGCGGTCAGAGCTCATATACATCCCACCTCCTCCCTTTCTGTGACCCATTCAGAGCACCTCTCAGCCCTATATGTGGCCCTGTCTGTCTGATCACATGAGCCACTTCCCCCTCTGCTTTACTGGATCAAAAGTTAGCTGTGGGAAAATACATAAAGCATTCCAGAACATCTAACCCATTGGAAATGTTTGTTTGCTATACTTGCAGGTGTGTGAAGACAAAGCCTATAAGCGGCCATCACTTCAAAGCTGCTTTGTATTCCACATTTAGACAATGTATTGAGCACTGAGCAACAATTGTAACGGGTTAAATTTGTCATTCTTGAAATAGCACTGGTCTGAGGTGTGACTTGGTGGTGATATCTTGGTGAATTTTTTACTAAATTACCCCAAATCCTGTGTGGTGTTTCAAATAAATCTCAATCCTTGAGGTTTCAGGGGTTAAATACAAGTACAATCATAAGTGGTTTGTTTACAAGCAGTAAGAAGAAAGGTCAGTGAAAGACTTATTGCTTCCCTTTCCTCAGAGCCATCACAAACCGGTGTTATCTCAAAGCGTGGAAGTACGTGTTTGAAAGTAATTAAAGGGTGTTCACAGATCTATTGTTCTCCAGACTCATGCTCTTAGACATATTTTTTTATATATAAACTAGGATTAAACACAAGATAGTACTAATGACGCTCAAACGTCAAATCCTCTCACTCCCCTTCAACAGGAAAAAAGTACTTTTTCATTGCTTGACATGCATTGAAATTGATCAGCTGAAAACAAAGACGCTGACAGAAAGAGTTTAGAGAACTTTGTTCATTCAGAAAATAAGTTTTAATCTAACTTACAATTAACATACTGTAGCTTAAAAATGTATCTCATTATAAACACACTGAAAGCACCTTTTGATTTTGGCAACTCAGTTGTAACCTATTTTATTTAAATTCATTCAATGTGATTTGAAATGTTGAAAGAACAAAAACAAAGGAAAACTAATGGGCTAATTAACTGAACTTCCTTTCATGCTTTATCTGGTCCCAAATTTGAAGATTCACAGTTTTCCCTGCTGAGCAACAGTTTCAAACACAAAAACATTTCTCAAATTTCCACGTAGCGTTAAAGACAGTCATAGATATGATGGCATGCTGAACAGAAATTGTGATGGGGAACTTTACATTGTGGATTCAGCATTCAATAATCAAGAGTTTAAGGTCACAATTGTGCTCTGTTACCATTGTGCCCTTGAGAAACCCCTGTACAGTCATGTAGGATGAACATCTGTGACTGTTTTGACTGGCCCCTTTTTTGATGTTGTACTATAAAGGCTCCATACTGAGCAGGGCTCTGCCTGGGAATACAGATCACATGCCCTCACTGAATCCAGAGGAGGAGGAAGGAACTCAGCTGAAACAGTCTTCAAGGCGCATCCCACCTTATTAAGGTTAAAAGGGTAGTTTGGACAGGTTGGAGTGTTCTTAAATACAGCTGAGCTCATGCTTTATCCTGCTTGAGTGATGATGGAAAATGCAAGAAAGTTTTTTTTTAAATCCAAAAGCAAATGTAACATATAAGTCAATATTAACAAATAAACATAAATATTAATGAAATGATCTGTGTTTGATTTAAAAAAAAATAAAAAAAAAAAAAAATAAATAAATATATATATATATATATATATATATATATATATATATATATATATATATATATATATATATATATATATATATATATATATATATATATATATATATATATACACTTTTTTTAAATTAAAAACCATAAGGGACAGAGTTTTCATTTATTTGTCCTATTTAATTCATTTTAAATGTTTGTTTGTTTGTTTAGTTAGAAAGCTATTTAGTTAGATTAGTTTAATTAGTTAGATTAGTTCATAGCTAGTAATTTAGATTATTTTAGTTTTATAGTTTTTAGTTTAACATGTATTCTGTCTCATTTAGTTCAGTATTTAATATTTATTATTCTCAACAATATTCTTTTGCAAAAAAATGTTTTCCTGAAACACAAAAGGAGAATCATATATCACAGTTCACACATTGTGCAAAATGTCTAATTTTCTGTTCTATAGATACCATGTTCCAGTGTTTATACACACACACACACACGGGAAATAAAATAATTATAGAATCTTTCTTTATTTCTCTTTATGCATTCAATCTTTTTTTATAAAACAGAATAATTTCATGAATGGTCTCACTATTACCATGCACTCTTTCTCAATCTTGTTTTGTAATTTATTGTTGGACTATAAGAGGAAGTTTTCTTGAATTTGCAGCCATTTCTCAAGACTGCTAATGCATGAGATTAGCTGTGCACTCCAATCTTCCTGCCCAGTTTCTTACAAACATGTAATACTGGACTCTTTAGCCACAGACGTCCCTCCTTCAGTGAACATTGTAGCTCTTTATGTTTCAAACTGGATTTGGAGCCCAATAGGCTATAGTTGCATAGCAACATGCTTCCCAGAAGCCCCTGCTGATATCAGCCCTGACTCAACTGACACATAGCAACCCTGATTCCCGCCAGGCAACCGGATGAACCCAAAACCCTTTTAGCTGCCATGTCGACAGATTGATTTGCATATCAAAGCATTTTGCAATAACATATCAGCTACTGTTGTGCAGGCATAAATTGACAAATTAAAACACTGAGGTCATGGTAGGCCTCAGGAAGAATAACACTGATAAACTATAAAACATTACAAACATGCCAAACATGCAATGACTATTATTGGATTAGCGTGTAGGTCTCTTTAGGTTTTTTAACCTTGAGAGTGTGTAAGAGGCTCTACTGATATGTGAATAAGAGAGGAAACTGTTTTATTGCAGTTTGAGGGACTGTAACCTTGGCTCCGGTCTCAGACACAGGCCCATACTGATGTACACCAGCATTGTCCGTTCCAGTGAAGGAAAGTGAGCGGAAGGGAGCGATCCCTGTCCTGCAGTGCAGCTTTCCAGATGTTACTCAAAGGATATGATTTCATTCCTGCAGTGTTATCTGCACAAGCAAAACAGTCTGTGGGTCAACATACTGAGACAGGACCCCTGTGAATATGACACACAATACTGAAACATCCCGCAAGCAGTGCACACCCATAATGCATTACACAGACACGCACAAGATCTTCTGCTCTAGCCAGTCAATAATGACCAGTTTACAGGTTACATCGCTACTCGCCATGTTGCCAATTAAAAATGATCAATCTTTGGACATACAATATGATTTTTTTTATCTGAAATTTTTTTAAAAGCTTACTTGTAGTATATGAGCTGAGTTGTATGTCCGAATTCATAGTGTTCATAAAACAGAAGGCATAAAGTGATCAACTATTTTTGGTGAGACTATATGAAATGCTCATCTGATGGACACTTTGTGAATGACAGTGAAGCAACCCAACTGACACCAGAGGTCACATGATAGTTACAACATGGTGGATGTACTGTTGTATATCTGAATTTCATTCATGCTACACACATTCATATATTAAACATATTTTAAGTCACAAAGCAAGTTTCAAAACAAATAGTACATGCTATACATTATTTTATTTCAGATAGAGCATAGCCTATGCCTTAAACATGGGAGATTGACCAGGTTTTTTTTTTTTTTTTTTTTTTTTAGAGGGTGGTGGTGGGGGGTGGTAATGGTCTTTAAAGTATTTAAACAATTAAATGGTTTTAGTTTATTTAAGGGAATAAAGGATTAAAAAGAAGAACAGTGAAAGAACAATATTTTTTCTAATCAAAGTTAACTTTTTGCGCTATTTGGCTCACATATATTCGTATGCTTGATATGTAGAAATTTTTTTTTTTTTTCATTAACATCAGTTATGAATTAAATGAATAGTGTAAAACTTTTTATGTTTTTTGGCCATTCATTTACAGTTTTGAGGACCTTAAAAAAGTAAAACTTTTGAAAATGGGTTTCAAAGCGCATGTTTGTGAAAACAATACCATTATCACAAATTTTAAATTCATTTTAAGTCTTTTAAATAAATGTTTTAATCACTTTCAAAGTTTTAAAATTCCTTGTTTTATTGTTGTGATCATTTTTTTTATTATTATTATTTTCTTTTCTTTTATGTACAGCACTTTGAATTACCATTATATCAAATGTGCTTTATAAATAAACATGCCTTGCCTATCATCTCCGTGTAAACTACGAAGACTCAAATGAGTGAAAATGTTAACGTCATGTGCATATCTATTACGTGTTCAGTATATAGGCGCCTAGTGTTTCTTTAAAAAGTTACATCACCAACCAATAGCCTGAGATGAATAGTAATACAGCATTTTTAGTTGTTTTTGCAGATCCGGATCATTCTCACAACGTTGAAGACTGTACGTGAAATCGTTCAAAAATGCAAAGGAAAAACTTTTCTGTTTTTAGTATATCATTGTAGTCATGTAATTACTGTTAAGTGTTTCTATGAGGCAGTACCAATCTGGGGCGGTCAGGTGGTACAGTGGTTACATGGCATGGTAAACCGTGGCTCACAGTATTCACAGTTTACAAATTGTACTTTCAAATTCTATGAGGATGTGAATGCTTTTTACAAGTTGTAATCTCATAATGATGGTAATGGCGTGAATGCACATTTAAGCTCCAACTCTAATTAAACGCACCTGAACCGGCTAGTCAAGGTCTTCAAGATCATTTGAAAACTAAAGGTAGCTGTGTTGGAGCAGGTTGAAGCTAAACTCTGCAGGACTGTAATGTTTTAATCTTCCAACTCTTACATAAAACTGAAGCAACAGCACTTTTCTCTAAACTCTGTAGCTAATAACAAACATGAAACCTATTGCTTGTAATCTAACTTCCCTGAGCTCTGGCTCCTTCATTATGATAATAAACATCTTTTTATGAAGTAAATCATTCCATATGCTCAACTCTTCTGATCTCAGCATGGCAATGACAGCGCATCAGACCAACTCAAGTCAGACGAGATAGGAACGGCTGTGTTAGAATTAGAATGTGATAGTATGTATCTGAAAAATAGCCCATGATAAAATCTACATGCATGCAAAGCATATTTTCAGTACCACCTTTCTCCTTATAAACTTTGTTCAGGTTGGGTAATAGGAAAATGCATTGTTTTTATTGAATAGGCTGTACAGAGAGAGCTGACCTGTAACCCACCTGTTTCAGCTGTTTTTGCAGTCAATTTCAATCAGTGTATCTCTACACTTTCCTGTTCTGGGAAAGTAGCCACTGGTGGAACATTCTCTACTCTTTGTGTAGGTCAGAAGGAATGACTCTGGGGACCCGCTGTGTTCCAGTTTCGTTACACATGCTAAAACTATGTTCAGAAAGGGAAATGTTCTACTAAAAGGAGGAAAGAAATACATATCCTCTGTAACCTTGAACACAGTCCACCGTAACAGTTTAACTCTTGTTGTCTTCATTCTACTGAGGTGAAGTGCTAAAGACATGGGCACGCAAAAGCTATTTTGAATAGTTTAATGAAGATAAATGACATGATCAGCTGAGTTCACCAAGATGTTAATTTTTAGAGAAGCGTGTTTCAAAAAGACAGAACAGTTACAGTTAGATATCACAACCTTGTTTATTGATTTCCAGAGATTAACAATGGCCAGAAACATCATATCATGAAGTAACAGACTCTACATAATTTATTGCCGTGAGAAAATACTTTCTTTGTTGCTCCTTAAGGAGGGCTTTATCCTTTTGATTCATAGCCAAGATCTTAAAAAATGTGAGTAATTAAACCGTTATTAATATTTTATCATGTTTTGAGAAATGTTAACAAATGTAAGTGTTCCAAAAGATGGAAGACTATGCTTGCAGGGAAACTCAAGGGTTAATTTAGGGAGATCTTGGATGTTTTTATGGATGTGATATATTTGACAGTTCAGAAAACATCATCATGTTATTCGTTAGAAGGAGTGGCCTTACCCTCTCACGCCTTGTATTATGTGATATATCTTTCATAGCAAACACACCTTAATGTGAACGTTAAATCTCTGGCCTTGATTTTTTGAAACTGTTCACACATGCGTTTTGACAAAGCAAATGTTAAAACAGAAGGGATCAACAAACCACAACTCAGCTGAAGGCAAATAAAAACAACTTTATTCAAAGCACCATAAAGACTGATAATAAATGCATTTTCAAATGGTCAGCACGCATTTGCTTTGGTGTCAAAAATAAGAGATTTTCAGTAGAGGAATAACGTTTCACTTTGGCTTTATGCTCATTGAACTGAGCCTGGCATCTTCAAATCCAGATCGGATAACTTCATGCCTCCTTCACATATGTCCTCACAGCCACTACATCACCCATTATACATTTCTGTGAAAAAAGAGGAATATGGTTATAACAATTAACTGAGAAAGCACTCAAATAATGGTTAAAACCTAACATTCTGTACATTTACACATCATTTACAACTATATTATATTGCTGACTTTAATTTAAGGCTAACAGCCTTAAAATTTCTATATTTGAACAATTGAGAAAATTATAATTTGATGATAACCTTAAAAAAAAGTCAGATTCATGTTCAGTTATATATTCAGGGATTTTCCATTATATATTTAATTGTAAATTCTGCTAATTCTATCATAAGAAATCATTTAAAATGAAGAATATATATATATATATATATATACATACAATGCAGAAGCTTCTATTACCTTTCTGCCCTGATATCTCACCATTTAAAATATTGTTTTTGCTGAATATTATTAATAGTATTATAATAATAATTAGAAATTAATAAAAGTATCGTTGTTCTTCTTGTTGATATAAAATATAATACTATATTTAAAAATATTTTTTATTTCATTACAATCTTAATAAAAGTGCAAACTGTAATTTCCATAGAATTAGAATCAAATTTAAAAAATGAAATATGAAGATCACTTTCTGTCCAATATTCTGTGAATATTGCAAAAATGCGTTTAGTTTAACAATAACACATTTGAATGTGCATGGGCAGTTATCTTATCAGCCTTACATGATGTAATGACATTTGTATGATGAAAATATTATTACATTATTTTATTATAAATAAAAGAGCATCCTTACAGCTATTAATTTCCCATCCGTCACCTCCCTCTCTATCGTCGACTCTTTGCCATCCCAGGTCTGTTTCTGCACAAGTTTGCCGTTCTCTAGAGTAATGACAGTCTGCAGATAAAGAGAGAGAAGAGCCCGTTAACTTAATAAGATAAACCGCTTCACACCCGCATGCAGCCGTCTATTTCACCACAAACCGTAGTCTTTCTGTCATCCGCCGTGATCTCCTCGAATGACTCGCTGAGTTTGAATTTGACCTCAGTAGTTTTGAAGGTGCTCTGCGACTTCATGCATATTTGCCCCTGATCATCCACACACACGATCAGGTTTGGCTTGGTCCGGTTTCCCACCTGACGAGTGGCGAAACCCACACCTGAGAAAACAGATGCCATTCTTTCAGTCACGAAACACCTTTGATTAATGACCATCAAAAACAGTATGAGACGCCTAAACAAATGATGCGTATGTTAAATCTTCATAAAAAATTATATTAAAAAAGTTTGCTTTTAGCAAATTGAAGAGATTTGCTAAATAGAATCCACTTGCATTGTTAATAAGTTTTAAATGATTAAGAATGGTACCTAGAGCCTTCATGTACTCGTCAAAGTTTTCGCTGGCGGTCATCTTCCATGTTCCCACGAATTTGTCAACCATTTTTCCGGACGAGGATCGTTGTCATTCAAGCAACAGATTTGCTCTGATCTGATCGAATGACTGCGGGCTTTTTCAACAGCTCGTCCAGCACGTGAATGTCCACAGCAGCCAATCAGATGACGAGCAGCGTCACTGCGCGGAGATGCTCAACCTCCCGCCCGCTAACGCATCTGAGGAAGGCTTCGCATTTCTCGGACCACAAAAAAAGGTAAAAAAAAAAAAAAAAAAAAAAAAATTTTTGATATATATATATATATATATATATATATATATATATATAAATAAAAATAAAATAAAAACCTTTCAGAGGACAGAAATCAGAAAACAGCAATCGCACATGCTTAGAGTCAATTTTTTACAATTACGTGTTTGACCAAATATGAGACAAAACCTTCCCTGAATGAAATGAAGGCCTTTCCTCACAGTCACAGTGTCTGAATGAACACACGAGATGTGTTTTTACGTTAATAACTACGAAATAATGTAATTAGCCCATAACTAGGAAAATAGGCTCTGAATTTTACCTTCAAAATGTTTTAAGAAAAACAAGCATCCGAGAATAATTTTATAGCAAATTAATTCATAGGCATATTTTCCCACGTAAATATATAATATAATCATATATTTATATATCATATAATATGATTTGGATATTTTAACTTCTCTCAAGTGGCTACAAGTGAACTATGGGATAAAATATAAACTCTTTTGTATGTTTTTAAAGCAGTGCATGGGATGTCTGAGCTCACTGATGTTCGTCAAGTACCTAGGTCTCTAAGATCCAATAAGTTATTGCTTACTGTCCCTCGCACTCATTTAAAGTTAAAAGGGGATCAGGCCTTAGCGGTTGCTCAGGAACTAGAGAGCTCTCATCTTTAAATGTTTTTAAAGTTCGAGTCAAAAACTACTTCTTGTCTTTAGCCTTTGAGAGGTTGGGCTAGTCTTTGTTGTTAAATAGGATTTGTGTTGTTTTAAGTTGTGTGTTTTAATTAAGTGTTTCTTGATTGTACAGCACTTTGGTCTGCAGGTATATTTGTGAAGTGCTCTATAAATAAAAGTGGGGGGAAAAATATTGGACCAGAAACCTATGAGTTCAGCTTCAAATACTACGCATATCTGAACACATTCAGAATGTAATATGAACATCCTATTTACTAGATACTGTGTGGATACTATTCTTTAAAAGTAATGAAAGGTATGTAATAATAACATATCAGTTAGCATCCTTTCAGCATTTTGCAGGTTTTACAAAATCCAGCAGCAGAAAATCTTCAACACTAAATGTTATGCATTAACTACCTGAATAACCTACAGATGTGTTTGCTCAAATCTTCATTTTCACACAAAATTTGTCATATTGGGATTGAGCATAAATAGAGATTTTCCTGTGTGTGAATATAGAGGCCTGTTGATTTACTTCAGACATCCCACCAAAACTGTTGAGGACAAAGTGAGTCGACTCACAAAGACATGACAGATAACAATTTTATTACGCATACACAGACATATTAATACATAATACAGAACAGATTACTTCTTGTCTGCTGTTTTAGCTTGAGGATGTTTAGCACTGCATCGGGTCTGTAAGGCTGAGAGCATTTCTTGTGTGGTTATTTTGGATCCCTTCATCACCAGCCTCTCTCCATCCACTGCAAGAGACCTCAAAAACATGCATTATACGTCATAAAATGACACTATGTACATGTATGCTCCTCTGCAATATTGGATTTACAGTTCAGAAACTCACTAAATGTGATGTCAATCACAGGCTCTGATCGGTCATGCTTTACTTCTGTGATAACTTCACAGTTCATATTAGTGGCTCTGGCTTTTTCAGACCCGACCAGGATGAGAAACTCTCTGCAGAAAGGAAGCGGGTATAAGAAATGCAAGAGATGTGATGGAATGAAGATCTGACAGTTATACAGTGTTGCTGACTTCTAATACTTTCATTAATTCACATTTCATTCCTAAAACTAACACTTGAGGAATGAGGGATAAGAACCACTGTCGTGACAGCTCACAATAAATATGTCATCGATACGAAGTGAGCAGTTTGTCATCAAAAACAGATCAAAGAGTCATTTCGGATAGCTTTCCACAATCTTTTAGAATAATTTCATGGCACATGATTATACTGACATAATTGCACACTAAATCACTATTTGGAGCCAGAAAAGAAAATCTGGAATTGCTATGAATCAGATATTATGCATATTTGGAACGGCATACTAGCTTGCAATTTAAAAAAGCAATATACAGAATAAACTATATGCTGTATTCTTCTTAGTATAAAGCAAGTAAAACATTTAAAGCATTAGTAGGCTACGCGTCATCATCACATTATTTGCAAATGGAATATATCAATTTCAATACAATTGGCAAACTGTTCAGAGGTTACAAAGTATATTTTGCAAAAATAGTACGAAAACTCTAGTCCGACCGGTGGATGAAGTTCAAAACAGTTTGACAGCCTTCTGCAATTACCGCGTTCAGTCTGACGGGGGCGCCAGAAGACAAGAGCTCACATTAGACTACATTTATGCTGTTTCTAAGCAGTATCATTAGCGCGTTCGTAGAACGTTTAACAACTATTTTGCGTTTTATCGCACATAATCTGCGTATGCTGGTGCATAATAAATGCACGAGTGTTGCACGCATGTTAAATTTCGAGTGAGGAGAACAGTGGAAGCACAGAAGTGGAAACACAGTGCTGCTGTGAACGCTGAAAGCAAATGTCTAAAATCCTAAAAAGTGTAATGTGGATTATATACATAGTCCTTATGACAGTTACAGGATAAAACTGCTCCTGAAGTCATGGTCAGGCACAAGATTTAAGTTACTTTACCAGACAGACCCGTTCAACATCACTAAAAGTACCTCGAGGTATGTACGGTAGTCTTACCTTGTGGAGCGAACATTAGAATAAAAGGGGCAAAACTGTACAATTATTTTCTTAACTGTCTTTAACACTACTGCTCCCCCGGACGCCGCCATTTTTCCCTACATGACCTTTCACCTGCTGATGACGTATGCAGCCGAGCTCGTCAACATAAAATATGAAAAATATAAAAACTATGACAAAATACGAAGCATTGTGTCAGAGGGGAATGTGTTCATTTTCGCTAAAGCAATAGATTTTTTCCCAAGGAAAAAATAAAAATAAAAAAGTTTCAAAATTAAGTATATGCTTTCACATATACTTTTTGTAATTGATTTTCTATTATGTTTTCTATGACATTTAATATTTTACGTAATTTAATCATTTATTTATCTATTTACATGTTTAAATTATTATATAAATGTTTTAAAAATATATAAAACATTCTTTTTCCGTCAGTATAACATCTACATATAGTATGTACTTTTCTATTAAAAGCAGCTGTGTCTATTAAATCAAATGCATTAAAATGATTTCATTAAATTATCTGAAATTCTAGGTTCCCTTTCGAGAGTACTCTCGTACTGCGTAAGCTAGCTTACGCTATGGGAAAAGGTCCCCTCTTCTCGAGAATATGAAGCCAAAAATTATCCTTAATTTTTAAATAATGTAAAACGCAGTGCTGCAGCACAGCAGACCCAAGCGAAGCGGCTCGCGCGCTTATTGGCTGTGCTGCGGCAACTGCAGCAACCTATGGTGAGGCGGCGGAGAGTAACGAACCAATGGGGGCGCTTCGCGCCCATTGGACGTCAGAGCGCGCCAAAATAGGCGTGGCTGGAACTATATAAGCCACCGCTTCACCATAGGGATCAGATTTCATCTCCTTCAGCGATCTCACCTGCACTTCGCTGTCTATTCCGGAGAAGCCTCTACACGCCGTCGAAAAGCCTCTCAGCGGGATAGCACTGCAACGCAGATCTGAGGACGCCGGCTCGTGCTTCGTCTCGACGCCGCCTTCAGCACTCGCTTCCTGCTGCGCCATCCGGCGTGACTATATCCTTTTCAAAGCTAGTGTGTTTGCCGCTGCATCACACTTTTTTTCCTCCAGAATTCGAGGCGTTGTTTCAAATGCCTCGGGCCTGCGCTTCCTGCCGAGGCCCTCTGCCCAGCGAGGACCGCCACATCATCTGTGTCTCCTGCCTGGGCCGCGAGCATGCTGAGAGCGCACTCTTCAAGGGCGGCTGCCCTGAGTGCGACGACATGGCTATATCGACCCTGCGGGCTCGATTAGCTCAAACCAGCCACGATGCTCCTCCCGCTCCGCCTCTTCTCTCTCAAGTGCCGCGTAAGAAACGCCGCGATCAGAGAATGCCTGAGCATACTGCTACACGCGAGCTCACGCCGGAAACACTCCCCGCGTGCCTCGCCCGCTCTCTCTCCTTTGCCTGTCCTCTTCGTGGACGAGCAGTGCCAGTCCCTGCTCACCAGCGCCCCCTTCTCCTTCGGAGCGCCTGAGGCGGAAGAGGACAGACACGACAGCCTTTCTCTCACCGCGTCCAGTAGTGAGGAATGGTCGGGCTCCATTGCGGACCCCCCCCCCTCTACAGCACCCAGCTGCACCGGACAACGCGCCGATATCGACGCGGAGCTTACTCGCGTGCTTACAAGGGCTGTCAGCGACCTTCAGCTCGACTGGTCTCCTCCAGACGAGCCCGCTAAAAGCAGGCTGGATGAATGGTTCCTGCAGGGGCGCCCTTCGGCCCCTCCGCAAAGAAACGCCCCCTTCTTCCCGGAAGTTCACAATGAACTCACGAAGTCGTGGAAAGCCCCATTCTCCGCACCCTTGAAGACTTCTGTCTCGTCAGCGCTCTCCTCTGTCGACGGCGCCCGAGACCACGGTTACGAGAGCCTCCCCCCTCTCGAGGAGGCTATTGCTGCACACCTCTGCCCGCCCTCAGCCGCTGGATGGCGGTCGAAGCCTGTGCATCCATCCAAGCCGTGCCGCACCACCTCAGCTCTCGCTGGCCGAGCTTACACCTCCGCTGGTCAAGCTGCTTCGGCTCTACACACCATGGCTGTGCTGCAGGTTTTTCAGGCCAGACTTCTCCGTAACCTGGACGAGTCTGCCCCAGATACCTATGACTTTAAAGATCTCCGCAGCGCTACTTATCTTGCCCTGCGTGCGACAAAGACCACAGCACAAGCGATCGGCCGAAGCATGGCAAGCCTCGCTGTTTTAGAGCGACACCTCTGGCTCACGCTCACGGAGATGAAAGACGCCGACAAATCCGCCTTTCTCGACTCTCCTATCTCGCCTTCCGGCCTCTTTGGCCAGTCGGTTAAGGGTTTCGCTGAACGCTTCACTGAGGCTCAGAAAACGTCACAGGCAATGAGACACTTCCTGCCGAAACGCTCTAGCTCTGCTGCGGGACGCCGTAGAAATGCGCCGCCCCCTCAGAACTCGAAGCCATCGCAGCCAGACTTACAGTCTCGCCCAGCGACCAAAACCCAGCACCGCTCTCGCTCTACGAGCCGCAAACTGCCAGAGAGACGGGGACCTCGGCCCAGGATTGTGCTGAACCCCGAGCCTCCGAAGCCCTCCTGACCTTCGGGCTGAAAAGACCGTGGTTAAGTCCCGCTGCGGCCGGACCACCACACAAGAAACCTCACATGCTTCCTCCAATCCCCTCACTAAAGGCGGTTGGAGATGTCTATACTGCAGTAAACGAGCCTGTTACAATGCACGCACGCCTGCACACAAACGCCGTTTTCACGGCGACCTCAATAAAGCACAAAAAGAGCTTTTTCTATGTAGGGAGTGTGCCCACTACTCAGTACGCACCCCTACATGTATACACACTCCCCCAAGTGTCACAAAGACTCACTCGGGTCTCCTTTCATGCCCACCTTCCCGCTCGCGCCGGAGGTGCTCTAAATGTAGCGCGCGTGCCCACTTCTCAGTGCGCAACCCTACAAATAAGCGCTGTCACCACAGTGTCACAAGCACAGCATACTCGAGCTACTGGTCCCCTTTATAACCGGCGGCCAGTGCCCGAAGCACATTCAACCCATAGCCGCACGAGCCGCTGCATGGCAGGCCATCCCCGGCATATCAAATTGGGTTTTGAATATAATAAAACGAGGTTACTCGCTCCAGTTCGCTCGCAGACCGCCGCGCTTTCGCGCCGTGGTCAAAACGAAAGTGAAAAGCGAAATGACACACGTCCTTCGCGCCGAACTGATAAACCTTCTTGCAAAAGGGGCGATAGAAACTGTCCCCCCTGCGCAGCGCGAGTCAGGCTTTTACAGCCGCTACTTCCTCGTACCAAAAAAGGATGGCGGTCTCAGACCCATCCTAGATCTCAGACGTTTGAACAAAGCGCTTATGACGCGATCGTTCAAAATGTTAACTACCAAACAAATACTCGCGCAAATTCGCCCGAGGGATTGGTTTTTCTCAGTGGATCTGAAAGACGCTTACTTTCACATTCAAATAGCACCCCATCACAGGCCATTCTTGAGATTCGCCTTCGAGGGGCAGACTTATCAGTACATGGTTCTTCCATTCGGCCTCTCCGTAGCGCCCCGTACGTTTGCATTTAGCCGTGTCGTTCAAAGCCGGGTCTCTTTACCCGCTCAAACGATTTCAGGAAATGCTAGGTCTGATGGCATCAGCCTATGCGGTTCTCAAACTGGGCCTGCTGCGCATGCGCCCACTACAGCGCTGGCTGAGAGACCGTGTTCCAGCGCGCGCCTGGATTTCCGGCCGCGCGCGCATCAGGGTGACCCACGGCTGCATCACAGCTCTGGCCCCTTGGAAAATAGCCAACTGGTATCAGTTAGGCGTAAGCACGGGCGCTGTCTCGAAATGGAAAGTAGTCTCGACAGATGCATCCAACCTCGGTTGGGGCGCCCTGTACGAGGGCAGGTCTGCCTCCGGCCTCTGGTCGAGCCCGGAGCGACTGTTACACATAAACTGTCTGGAGATGATAGCGGTCGAACTATCCCTGAAAGCTTTCCTCCCATTTTTAAAGGGCCACCACGTTCTGGTCAGATCAGACAGCATGTCAGTGGTGGCCTACATAAATCGCCAGGGTGGTGTCAGGTCAGAAACCTTGCACACCCTGACCGAGCGTCTTCTGACATGGGCACATTACAATCTGCGCTCGCTAAAGGCAGCGCATGTACCTGGCATCCTGAACCGGGGCCCGGACATGCTTTCCAGGGCGAATGTTCCCCCTGGGGAGTGGTCTCTTCACCCACAGACGGTTCAGTTGATGTGGAGCATCTTCGGCAGGGCAGAGGTCGACCTCTTCGCCTCAGAAGACAACGCTCATTGCCCAATATATTTTTCAAAGAGCAGGGACGCGCTGGCCCTCGATTGGCCCAGACGCCCGCTTTATGCCTTCCCACCGGTCGCGATGCTACCGCAGGTCATCGATCGGGTCAGGAAGAGCAGATGTGCTATGCTGCTAGTAGCCCCACTCTGGACGACCCAACCTTGGTTCTCCGAGCTGATGCAGCTGTCCAGTACAGCCCCATGGCCAATACCGCTGTGGAAAGATCTCCTCACGCAGCTGAAGGGCGCGCTCTGGCATCCCCACCCCGAACTTTGGGCCCTTCATGTATGGCCCCTCAACGGGTACCCGGGAACCTCCCTGAGGGAGTGTTAAAGACCATTACGGAAGCCAGAGCGCCCTCAACCAGGCGCCTATAGGCGCAGAAATGGTCAGTGTTCTCCACCTGGTGCGGGACACGGAACCTAGACCCTCACTTATGTGACGTGACGGAGATACTCTCCTTCCTACAGGAGCGTTTAGATGCGGGCAGATCCCCGTCTACGCTCAAAGTGTATGTGGCAGCCATTGCAGCTTCTCATGCTCCGGTGGCCGGCCTATCACTGGGAAAAAACGAACTGGTCATTCGTTTCCTTAAGGGAGCTCGTCGGATGAACCCTCCCCGACCCCCTTCAATCCCTTCCTGGGACCTGTCTACGGTCCTGGAGGCCTTAAAGGGCCCCCCTTTTGAACCGCTTCAGTCTGTCGATATGAAGCTTCTTTCGTTCAAAACCGCTTTTCTACTGGCTCTGGCCTCAGTCAAGCGAGTGGGGGATTTACATGCGCTATCTGTAAGCGCTGACTGTTTCGAGTTTGGGCCTAATGACTCCAGAGTCATTCTCAGACCAAGACACGGCTATGTCCCCAAGGTGCTCTCAACACCGTTCAGAGCGCAGGTCATCTCGCTGTCAGCCCTTTCCTCGCAAAGCGACGAAAGCAACGCGAGCTTCATCTGCCCCGTCAGGGCTCTTAAAACCTATATTGCGCGCTCCGCCTTATTCAGGAGGTCGGACCAGCTCTTCATATGCTTTGGTGGGCGCACCCGAGGTCTCGCCACCACGAAGCAAAGCCTATCGCGATGGATAGTAGACACTATCTCGCTGGCTTACAAATCTAAGGGCCTTCACTGCCCGTTCGGCATCAGAGCCCATTCCACCCGAGGTATGGCCTCGTCATGGGCGTGGTCCTGCGGGATACCACTGGATGATATCTGTGCGGCGGCAGGCTGGGCCTCTCCGTCCACATTTATTAGATTCTATAATCTGCAAGTCCCTGCCCTGCAGGCCAGGGTACTTTCTATATAGACGTGCTAAGCCTTATCACGTCCCCCTTTTTTCGTTCCCTATATAAAGCTCACTAAGGTTGGCTGTTGGGACTGGGATTTCTCCTGCTATAAAGCCCCGAGCTCTCGCCTCGGGCTGTGACAGGTCGAAGTTCCCGAGCACGCACGGCGTTTTACATTGTGTTCCCATAGCGTAAGCTAGCTTACGCAGTACGAGAGTACTCTCGAAAGGGAACGTACTCGGTTACTAGCGTAACCTCGGTTCCCTGAGATGAGGGAACGAGTACTGCGTAACCTGCCGTGCTATGTGCTCGGACCGGGTGATCGCTTCAGTCGATTTAAAACCTGATCCCTATGGTGAAGCGGTGGCTTATATAGTTCCAGCCACGCCTATTTTGGCGCGCTCTGACGTCCAATGGGCGCGAAGCGCCCCCATTGGTTCGTTACTCTCCGCCGCCTCACCATAGGTTGCTGCAGTTGCCGCAGCACAGCCAATAAGCGCGCGAGCCGCTTCGCTTGGGTCTGCTGTGCTGCAGCACTGCGTCTTACATTATTTAAAAATTAAGGATAATTTTTGGCTTCATATTCTCGAGAAAAGGGGACCTTTTCCCATAGCGTAAGCTAGCTTACGCAGTACTCGTTCCCTCATCTCAGGGAACCGAGGTTACGCTAGTAACCGAGTACGATTTCTGCTTGCTAAACATGTTGACAAAACACGGAACACATCCAGTAGATGGCGCACGCGGATAGTGTATTATTTAGAATGCCACTTGGAAGGTTCCTTCCATATCATTTTCTATTAAGTTCATTCAGTTCATTTCCATAGATCTATCTTGCTAAATCTTCTTTCACACCCATGCATAATCTGTTGTGCAGTCGTCAATATTAATTTGTTAAAATGCACTTTCAGGAAGAAATCATGTTGATCCTGTCATATCAATAATCAACCAAACAGCCTAATGTAGTATCAAGATGATATCCACAACCTTTTGCAATTACGTGCAATCAATAATTGCTTTTTACAGAACATACTCTTACTGTGACATTTTGTACACTCCCACTGAGATGTTGTAAGAACAGAAACATGACAGAGTTGAAACTGAATGCCCTGTCCTTTTGAATTGATTGCTATAGGGGTTTGAAAACTCAAACCAAGGAGCACAACAAAATACTTGTAGCTATTTCTGACACAGATGGGTAGTTAAAGTTACATCATGCTGAAGACCATCTAAGCTGAGCTAAATTTCAGAAGTATATATAGATATAAGCTGTGTATGCCCTAAAACTTAAGTTATGAATATTTTATTATGCTCATACGACTATGAGTGTTTACTTATCAATTCTAACAGTAAAATTAACAATATTTCAACCAGCACACACATATGAAACAAATTTAACAGAGATAATTTATATATATATAGTATATTAATACTTTTATTTACAGGCCTACACAACTTCTATATATTCGTCCAATATAAATTATGTACTTTATCATGAACAATGTAAATATTTGTGCCTTAGGGCTATTTATTATTGTGACACTTCTGCAGCTAATAAATAAATGTGCACACTAGAGATAAATATGTGTATATCGTCAGCACTGAGTCAGCATGCAGTTTTTCAAGTAACAAATCAATGTTAATGTTTGAGGAACTAACAAGTCGACTTCTGGTGGTGCCAAAAATGTCTTGTCTCTTTCATATGCACCAGTGTTTACTAAGCCCCCCCTCTCACACTTCTGATGACCAAAGCGTTTCTTTCCTGAACAACTAAGCACACAGTTCTGCTCACACATTAGAACTATATTTAGGCTCTAGCTTGAAGGGTGAACTTCCTATCAAGCCCTTTCTAAAAACAAGTTTCTCTTTTCCTTACTGAAACAATGACAATGAATACTCCTGCCACCCTTTAATCAAAAATAAAGAAAGCTACAAGCACCGAAACACAAACAATAAGGTAGAATGCTCAAGGGAGGGGAATGCATGTTAAAAGTAATTTTGGTATTGCTTTTCATTGCTTCTTGTTCTAAGTATAATTGTGGATATTTTCCAGGAAGTCAGACAACAAGTATTGGGTACCTTGTTTAGAAAACAAGCACTAAATGAACTGAATAACAATGTATAATTATTATTACTATTATTATTATTATTATCCTATAACCCCATACTTTCCTGCAATCCTATTCCTTTTGAACTGTTCAAACTATATATTTTAAAAAATATGCTAAATCTATTATATAAAACACAATATGCAATAAATTATAATATACAATATGAAGTTAACTGTTCAGGTAAATGTTTCTCTTTTCTTATTAACATATACTAAGTCAAGTTAACATGTAATGTACAAGGGCAGGCGTAATTTCACCAAGTACAGCATGTTCCTGGATCAGCATCCCTCAGAATTGAGATGTAACTTTTCAGAAAATATCAGTTTTAGGCTTACAATCAGGATTAGGTGCTTCTACAGCCTTGTTAATCAGCTATAATTTCACACTGATTTTAGGAATAAATTATCATGGTCATATGATGCTTTTTTAAAAATCATTATTTTGTGTATTTGGTGTAAAAAATAAATAAATAAAACATTATTTTTTAAATACTGTACACTATTGTAGGTCCTCTATACCCAGCCTCTCTCAAACGCAGCATTGTCTACAAAGTCCCTCCTTCTGACAAGCACAGTCTGCTCTGATTGGCCAACTGACCCATTGCATTGTGATTGGCCGAACACTGCAAGCACTAGTTGGAAATGTAATTCCCCTTTCCATAATCGTGAGCTTCATCTTTCAAAATAAATGTAAAGACAGTTAATAATGTCCTTAGTTTTACCATCAGTTCAAGCCTGAAAGGGGAACAGAGTCGCGTGACCGACACAGTGATGAAGCTCCTATGTATTTGCAGTACACTAGCCACCGATAAGACGGCTGACTCCTCTGTGAATTGACAAAGCTGCAACCTCCCGCTCTCTCTCGTGAAGCCCATATGGAAGTTAGTGATGTCCGGTTGGCAAACGAATACATATACAGTACAGACCAAAAGGTTGGAAATTACTATTTTTAATGTTTTTGAAAGAAGTTTCTTCCGCTCATCAAGCCTGCATTTATTTGATCAAAAATACAGAAAAAAATGAAATATTGTGATATATTATTAGGGGTGTAACGGTATGTGTATTCGTACCGGACCGTTTTGGTACAGGGCTTTCGGTACGATGCACGTGTGTACCGAATGACCGAATGCAATATTTTGTGTGTGGAACATAACTACATTTTCGTGTTTCCAAACTAACATATTCAGGGGCGCTGCACAAGATCCCGGGCCCTAGTCCCAGTCCTAATGCCCCCCCCTGAAAATATGTATTACAGACTTTTCAAGGGCCCTCTCTTCCTTTGGGGCCCTGGTAATCAGTACTGGTGTTACCCCCATTCCGACGCCCCTGAACATATTAAGTGGTGGAAGTCTCCGCGTTCAGAGCAAATCCCGCCCTGCAGCTGATTCTAAGGCCGGTGACACACTGGCTGCGTGGCGCGTTTCTGCTGCGTGTGAGTTACGTGACGGCTGCTTCGCGTTTTCTGTGTCTTTACACACCAGAATCGTGCCTGACGCGGCGCTGGCGTGCTGCTGCTACTGTAGGTGACATAGAGGGAGGCCGCCGACAGCAACACAACAACAATATCTATACTTCATGTTGAGCATAAATATAAAGCCTACTGATAAAGGACACCGTCAACAGTATTGACGGCAAAATAGACTATGTTTGACAGGTGCAATATGCCAGTGTGTCACCGGCCTAAGGTTTTCAAAAGGCATCACGCGAGTGTGAACATCACTACAACTAGGAAAAAAACTATTGTAATTCAAACGCAGCTCCCGTTGGCCTTTAAACAGACCTTTGCTCTTAATTCCGATCGGTCCAACGCAATAACGAAATCTGAGCAGGTCTAAAAACTGAAACTGTTGATGCTGCACTTTACACTTTGGAAAAGTTATATATATTTTTATAATATGAGCAGGCCTACAAGCTGGGATTGATAATGCTGCACTGTAATCATAGTTATTTATTTATATTTTTCATTATATTTTATTATATGATATTGGTTTGAGACTGAAAGTATTTTATTTAGTGGAGAACTTTGCAGCAGTATTTCATTTCTTATTCTTTTTTTATTTAATATATATTTTATTAAAAAGTATTTAAAAAAGAGTGTAAACAAGTGGTAAAAAAAAAAAGTTTATAGTAATAAACAACCTGCAGTTTAATGTTTGCATTTCTTTCCCTTACTGTACCGAAAATTGACCGAACAATGACTTTAAAACCGCGGTATGTACCGAACCATGATTTTTGCATACCGTTACACCCCTAATATATATATATATATATATATATATTCAAAGATGAATGTATCTAATCTGTATATTTTGTTAAATTGTAGATTATGTTAGATTAAAGGCCAAAGGTGTAATGAGTGTGGAGAGAAAGATGACCCAAGAGTGATATGCAGCAATACAGTCTTAAAGTTAAAGACTGTTAAAGTTTAATTAACAGAATTAACAGAATCTGAAGTCCAGAGGTAAGAACAGAAATCCTCAGAAATGACAACGAAAAGCTTCCGGTTAAACAGCTGCCGGGAAACTTAACATAAATCCTCCGTCTAGGCAGCGGAGCGTCTCTGGTAGTCGAGGGAACCTGCCAGCCAACTCCGAGATCGCCAGGTGATCAGAAGGCAAAGGGCGCAGTCACAGGTACTCTGTAACAAGCAAAGCTTAGAAGCAAATCACTGTGGTAGGTCAATTCCCCTTACGTGCTCAGGACAGGACTAGACAAGACAAGACAGGAGAGGGTATATCGCAGAGAATTCGTAAGCATAGCTTCTGAAATAATCTGGCAAAGAGACAGGGGAAAAGCAGGGCTACAAGAAGTAGTGATAATTAGGGAAAGTGATAACAGGTGTGGAACTGATGATGAGGATAACAAGTAAAGAGTGGGAACACCTGGGGATGAGAGCGATGTATGTGTGTAATGACAGATGCAGTAATCAGGGGTGTGTGTGCGAACATATGAGTGTGTGTGTGTGTGACAGAGTGAGGCCAGAGGAGGGAGACAAAGGAAAGGGAGAAACAGGATCATTACAGTACCCCTCCCTCAACGAGCGCCCCCTGGCGCTCCCGAGGAAGGAGACTGACGAGACCGGAGAAAATCATCAACCAGCAAATGGTCCAGGATGTCCCGGGTAGATACCCAACTCCTCTCCTCCAGGCCGTATCCCTCCCAGTCCACTAAAAATTGATGTCCACGGCCTCGGCGGCGCATGTCTAAGAGCCGGCGGACCCTGTACACAGGAGACACTTCGACACGAATAGAAGGAATAGAGGGGCACGAGAGCGCGCAAATCGCCGGTTTAATGCAAGAGACATGGAAAATGGGGGAAGTGACAGCTTGACCGCGACTGGATTAATGACTTTACAAATGCGGAATGGTCCGATGAAACGAGGGACCAATTTACGAGACTCAGAGTGAAGTGGCAAGTTAGATGAAGAGAGCCAAACCCTTTGGCCGCGAACGTAGCGGGGGCTCTTAACGCGACGCTTGTTGGCAGTGGCGCTCATGCGTCTCCTCAAACGACAAAGAGCTGACGGACTTAGAAAAACGATCGACGACCGTTAGGATGACCGTGTTCCACGCGGAAGGGGGAAGACCGGTGATAAAGTCAAGTCCAATATGGGACCACGGATGCCTCAAAGAGGCGAGAAAGAGCGTCAGGCTTAAGATTCTTTGACCCGGGGCGATACAAGATGGAGAAATTAAAACGTGTAAAAAACAGAGCCCAGCGAGCCTGACGAGCATTTAATCTCTTAGCAGAACGAATGTATTCTAAATTTCTGTGATCAGTCCAGACTATGAATGGAACCGGAGCTCCCTCTAACCATTGACGCCACTCCCCCAGTGCCAAACGAATGGCGAGTAGTTCACGGTTACCGACGTCATAGTTGCGTTCAGAGGGAGGGAGACGATGAGAGAAGAAGGCACAGGGGTGTACCTTCTCATCAGCAGGTGAGCGCTGAGAAAGAACAGCCCCGACCACCACCTCCGAGGCGTCGACCTCGACGACAAATTGTCTCGAGATGTCCGGAGTGAGTAAAATAGGAGCCGTAGTGAATAGAGACTTAAGGCGATCAAAGGCGCGTTGAGCGGAATCGGACCATTTGAATTTAGACTTGATAGAGGTTAGGTCGGTGAGAGGGGCGGCCACCTGGCTAAAGTTGTGTATAAAGCGGCGGTAAAATTTTGCGAAACCAAGAAATCACTGGAGCGCGACACGAGAGTCGGGGATGGGCCAATCGGTAACTGCCAGGACCTTATTAAGATCCATAGTGACCCCCTCAGCAGAAACGATCGAACCGAGAAATGAGACAGAGGGGACGTGAAACGAGCACTTCTCAGCTTTAACAAAGAGTCGATTCTCCAGTAAGCGTTGGAGGACTTGTCGAACGTGTTGGACATGCACTTGGAGAGAGGGAGAAAAGATCAGAATGTCGTCGAGATAGACGAAGACGAAAACATTGAGCATGTCCCGGAGGACATCATTTACGAGGGCCTGAAACACGGCAGGTGCGTTGACTAGACCGAACGGGAGAACACGGTATTCAAAGTGACCGAGGGGCGTATTAAAAGCGGTTTTCCACTCGTCACCCTTCTTGATGCGCACGAGATGGTAGGCATTACGGAGATCGAGTTTAGTTAAAATCTTTGCTCCCTGCAATAATTCAAAGGCAGATGACATCAGTGGTAGGGGATAGCGATTCTTAACTGTGATGTCATTCAGCCCTCGATAGTCTATGCAGGGACGCAAAGAACCGTCCTTCTTTTTAACAAAGAAAAAACCAGCGCCGGCTGGAGATGAAGATGGAACAATAGTCCCCGCATTTAAAGATTCAGAGAGATAATTCTCAAGTGCTTCGCGTTCAGGGGCTGACAGGGAATAGAGTCTGCCGCGCGGAGGAGTGGTACCTGGGAGGAGGTCTATGCTACAGTCATACGGCCGATGAGGAGGGAGAGAGGTTGCCCAGGACCGACTGAAAACCTCCTGCAGATCAAGATACTCCTCCGGGACTCCAGACAAATCACCTGGCTCGACCTGTGAAACAGAGACAGAAGAGACAGGAGGGATGGCAGAGGTTAAACAATCAACATGACAAGACAATTTCCATGATAGAATCGAATTATTAGACCAATCAATAAGGGGATTATGTTTGACCAGCCAGGGGTGTCCTAAGACCACCGGACAAAAAGGGGAAGAGAAAATTAAAAAAGAAATAGTCTCCTTATGGTTCCCCGAGACAGTGAGAGAGAGGGGGATAGTCTTCCTTTGTATCCTAGGAAGTGAACTTCCATCTAAGGCAAACAGGGGGGTGGAGTCTCTTAAGTCTATCAGGGGAATACCTTGTTCTAGAGCCCACGTCTCGTCGAGGAAGTTCCCTTCAGCGCCAGAGTCTATAAGGGCAGAACAAAAGACTGAAGAGTCAGGCCAGCGGATAGAGATAGGGAGAGAGGTACATGATCCTGATGGAGAGTCCTTGGAGTAAGCGCCCGCCAGTAGCCCTCAGTTCACTGGCGAGTCCTGGCTTTTACTGGACATTTGCTGACGAAGTGGTTAGGGGAGGCACAGTACATACACAGGCGATTAATAATTCTGCGCTCTCGTTCCCTTGCAGAGATGCACAGTCCTCCGAGCTGCATCGCCTCCGGCTCCGGACCAGCAGGGGGCGAAGTAGTGAAGTCAGGCGGAGCAGATAGCCGGGACGCTTCCCAGTGGCGCGCCCGGTGGCGTAATTCAAGGCGCTTCTCTATGCGGATCGCCAGATCGATAAGGGAGTCGAGACGAGCAGGCACTTCCCGAGCGAAGATCTCGTCCTTGAGTTCCGGACAGAGCCCCTCCAGGAAGCGGGCCACCAAAGCTGGCTCATTCCAGCCACTAGTGGTAGCTAGAGTGCGGAATTCGATCGAGAAGTCCGCTGCGGAGCGCCCTCCCTGGCGAAGGATGGAAAGTAATCATGAAGCCTCCTCTCCATAAGCCGAGCGATCGAAAACTCGGATCATCTCAGCCTTAAACTGGGGAAAATTAAACACACAGTCCGTGTCGACCTCCCAGTTAGCAGCTCCCCATTTCTCGGGCACGTCCGGCAAGGTGTGAAATGACAAAGGCGACTCGAGCTCGATCAGTGGCGTAGGTCGAGGGCTGCAGAGAGAAGACAACTTCACATTGCATCAGGAAGGCGCGACATTGAGTAGGCTCACCGGAGTAGCACAGGGGGGTTGTTAATCCGGGGTTCCGGCCTCTCATGGTGATCTTGGGGAACAGGTGCTTCAGGGCGCAGACGATGAAAACGGGTGGAGAGGTCCGATACCTGAGAAGACAGGGACTCGACAGCCTGTCTAGCAGCAGAGAGTTCCTCCTGATGTCGGCCCAGCATCGCACCCTGGAGTTCAACAGCTGCCTGAAAGGGGTTGCTGCTCGCTGGGTCCATTTGGCCAGATTATTCTGTAATGAGTGTGGAGAGAAAGATGACCCAAGAGCGATATGCAGCAATACAGTCTTTAATTAACAGAATCTGAAGTCCAGAGGTAAGAACATAAATCCTCAGAAATGACAATGAAAATCTTCCGGTTAAACAGCTGCCGGGAAACTTAACATAAATCCTCCGTCTAGGCAGCGGAGCGTCTCTGGTAGTCGAGGGAACCTGCCAGCCAACTCCGAGATCGCCAGGTGATCAGAAGGCAACGGGCGCAGTCACAGGTACTCTGTAACAAGCAAAGCTTAGAAGCAAATCACTGTGGTAGGTCAATTCCCCTTACGTGCTCAGGACAGGACTAGACAAGACAAGACAGGAGAGGGTATATCGCAGAGAATTCGTAAGCATAGCTTCTGAAATAATCTGGCAAAGAGACAGGGGAAAAGCAGGACTAGAAGAAGTAGTGATAATTAGGGAAAGCGATAACAGGTGTGGAACTGATGATGAGGATAACAAGTAAAGAGTGGGAACACCTGGGGATGAGAGCGATGTATGTGTGTAATGACAGATGCAGTAATCAGGGGTGTGTGTGCAAACATATGAGTGAGTGTGTGTGTGTGTGTGTGTGTGTGTGTGTGACAGAGTGAGGCCAGAGGAGGGAGACAAAGGAAAGGGAGAAACAGGATCATGACAAAAGGGGTTTTCAGGGAAGTTGGACAATAATTAAGACTCTAAAGACTCTATGTTTAATAGGAATAAGGGATGATTTATGAAATATCTGTACTGTATTTATAGTTAATGATGACACATTCACAAATTGAGTTTGTAGTAAACAGAACATGAACACGAGTAGAGCAGCTGATGAAACTGAACTGCAGCTCGTGCCGGTTAGAGCAGTTCTCGTTCTCGAGTCAAGAACCGGTTGCATCGGTTTTCGAATCAGCAGTACATTGAACCAAAAACCGTTTCTTTCGGACGCATCCGATTCGAGAACCGAGGAGCTGATGATACTGCGCATGTGTGATTCAGCGTGAAGCAGACTGACACACAGAGCATCTGAACCAAACTGATTCTTTTGGTGATTGATTCTGAACTTATTCCGTGCTAATGTTATGAGCGCGGGTAAACCAAGGGCTTGAATGAAGGGCAATCTGGTGAAACGTAAGTTCATTTAATAACAAATACATCGCAATGGATTATGTATAGTAAGTGGATCATGGTTTCTGCGCTGATGACACCTAATTTATTTACTTTATATCTTCAAGACTTAAATCCTCCTATGCACATTATTGCTGTTACTGTATTTGGGCGCATTGTTGCAAAACTTAATTGTGAACTTTTCATGATTATGAGGTTTTTAACTGACTAAAGTTATGATTACTGACTTTATATATTTGAATTTTTGATAGACTTAACGTCATTACGTCATCAGCAAAGACGTCATTACGTTGAGCATAAAAGAACCAGTGACCCGGTCTTTTCAACCAGTTTATTGAATCGAACCGTCCGAAAGAACCAGTTCACGGAAAAGAACCGAACTTCCCATCACTAATGGAAGTAACTTAAACTGTAATTCATCGACTGGCCGCTAGAGGCTGGCTGCAAAAGGGAGTTAATCCCATAGACCCCCCCATGTTAAAATGCCCAACTTTACAGCAGAAAAAAATGTTTACAGCCTGGTTCAAAACATGATTTTGGTCTATAAAGCTAATTTTGTCCTTCAATGCCACTGTGAGGGGGGTGAATTATTTTTTTATAACTCATCCGTTTAAATTATATTAAGCCTTAAAGTTCTGCATAATTAAGGGCACGGCTACTTGAGTGACAGGTCGATTGCCGCCGCTGTCACCGCCGTCGAGCTAGGTGGGCGTGGTTTCAGCAACAAGCTCCCACATTTTTGCCCATTTTCCATTATCTGGGAGTGACGCACTGCCAAGATGGTGATGGCCGGCTCGGCCTACTTTAAGCTTCAAAAATGCTTTTCGAAAACCTATGGATGACATCACGAACACTACGTCCATGTTTTTATACAGTCTATGAATTTGATATTATCTCTCTCTCTTTCTCTCTCTCTAACACACACACACAAGTGTGCGCACGTCATGCAAAACTCTGCATTTGAACATTCAATAGCAAATACTTAATCTAATAACAAAACATACATACAGTAGCTGATTCAGAAGTGCCAGATTGTCGTAGTAAAGTCAGAATAACCTCTTCTCCTAGGTTCATGAAACGGTCGTCCATAAAATGCATTGTTGTTCTGTTGTAAGTAATCTTAAAGATTTCTAAATGCATCTAATAAGGCCAAATAAAGTGCTTTTGCTTTTGTCTATACACATAGCATCTCCCTGACATGGCTGCTTCAACACTAACTGCGTTTACTGAAACCACACCTTCTTTCTTTGCGTAGTGATATATACATAGTGATGTAGATGTGGGGGCGTGGCAAAATCTTAATTTTGATAAAGAATATCTCTTTGAATTTGAGATTTTAATCTGTGCAATTTTACAGATCTTCTTCATGCACCAAGAGCTTGTAACACTCCAAAGAGAAAGGAAAAATTTTAATCGCTTCATATGACCCCTTTAATGGCCTTGCAGTGTAAGCAATTAAGTATGAAAATAAATTAATAAATCAAAATTTGCTGAAAATGTACTCACCCTCATGACATTCAAGAAGTAGATGAGTTTGTTTCATCATCAGAACAGATTTGGAGAAATGTACTGTAGCATTACATCACTTGTTCAACAATAGTGAAGTGAGTGAAGTGACATTCAGCCAAGTATGGTGACCCATACTCAGAATTTGTGCTCTGCATTTAACCAGAGGTGGGTACCCAGCAAACACAGAACGTTGTGAGGACGTCGCCAGTTAGTCGTCATTTGGTCAGCGCGACATTATGGCGACGTTGTGAGGACGTCGTGGTAAAGTTCCATTTTTTGGAATCTCGGCTAACTTCCCAGAAACGTCGTGGGCACGTCCTCAAAAGACGTCGCTAGTTAGTTCCTTTGGGGACGTTGTAGCGACGTGGTCAGTTGGTCTTCAGATAACTTTTAATATTATTGCACTACATGTATTATTATTATTAAGATACCATTTGAACAGCCTATTTTTTGGGAAATAAGTTATACAAAAAATTCATCAAGCTTGTTAAAAGATGGCATGAATTAATATATATATATATATATATATATATATATATATATATATATATATATATATATATATATATATATATATATATATGCCATTAGTTTTAAGAACAAAAAAAAATTTACTTAGCGAATGGTGATAATGTTTGTTAATGAAAGAGTACAGGACAAATGAACATTTAAACCTTAAACTAGCAGCGCACGTCACTTTCTAAATGAAGTGCGCGACGTGCGCGTGCCCGTCATTTTGTAACGGTCAACTTCCAGCGGACGGACACGGAGGAAAGGTAAGCGCTATAAATCTACTTTTATTCATAGATTTTAACTGATATAACGTTAAATGCCATCAAAGAGGAGTAGTGTTTTGTATTTTTGTAGGTTTTCTTATTCAATTTAATAAATAAATGCTCTGTTTCGTTAATTAGCTAAAAATCAGTCTCAGAGGTGGTCTAAGGTAACGTTAACTGTTAAAATCTAGTATAACCTTTCCTGTTTTAAATTATTTGAAATTTAACACGATAAACTATACAGTATTCACTTTCTAATTATATATATTTTTTTAACGTAGTAACTTAACGTTAATTAGTTTGTTTGAATGTCTGCTGCTCGCTCTTGATGATGCTCATGCTAGCCATGCTGTGAACTTGAATATAAACCGCTGTATGAAGTTTAACGTTAATTAGACCGAGGCTGCCGAAATCATGTTCAGTGTATGTGGGATTAATAATTTCCCCTTTTCTCCCTCAAGTGGCAGGCTTGTAAATTCTGTCATCTGTTCATTATTGGTGTTGATGGTGTTTTTCACATGCACGCTTTTTAATGCTAGTTTAATTCTCAAATAGATCTGATACTTTCGTTTCACAAAAAGTAAACAAATTGTTCACTTTTTTAGGGCCTGGCTGCCACCAGTTGAGTCAATGATTCAGTGAGTTCCTTATGGGGAAATATATTTGTTACCACCTAGTAATTTAAATGTATTACTTATTGCTTTAAAATGAACACATATATTTATCATCAGGTGAAGAGACAGTTTGGGCAGCAGCAACAAGACAACTATTACAAGTAGAGATGGGTTTCAAGAACTGGTACTAATTTGGTTCCTGACTTGTTCGGTACTGAAAACATTTATATAAGTTACAGGATCAATAGTGCTGGTATCAGTATTCTTGTAACATTGATTCATTACCCTTTAGACACAACCACATATCATGTAAATCATCTCAGAGTGGATGGCAGCAAGGATCCAGGATCAAGAGATCATTCATCATGGAGACTGTTCCACAGGAAGCAGTTTATCCTGGGTGAAAAACTAAACCTGGTTGTTTCAGCATCACTCAGGCAAGACTAAATACATTTAAATTGATTTCAGTTGGTTATGTGTTTCAGGTCATCCTGACCATTCTGCTGTTCTGGATGTAAGGCCGTGCTGGATATACATTTCTCATGGGTGAAAGATTTGTGCAGCGGTATCCAGACATATAACGCCCCATTCACACGGGGAGTCAACGCCTCTCGTTTACTTTTAAATGGAGTGACGTCAAGCATGGTGAAATTAGTTCTGGGTCCGTTGGTCGTGGCAGAAGTTGAAAACTTTCAAGCGCCAATGCAGCCGTCCTCCAGTCAGAACGTCTTATGCAAATACCCTAGCGCAGACGCAAGCCAATCGAGTGCATGCAATACCAGAAAACTAATGTGATTGGCTGTCACTATGAGAAGAGACAGTAATTCCGATCCGATATCAGTGTCGTTTTTTTGCATTTTTTTTTTTAAATCAATGTAGAATTTCTATACTTCATTGTAGGGATGTCAATTTTCATCGTTTAAATTAACGATCAATTAATCGATTAATCGTTAACCTTAATGCTGCAAAATGAGTCTATTGCAGCAACATCCAGTCACTGGTATGACAGGATGTGCAAAAGTGTGTGTGTGTTTATTTATGTATATATATATATATATGTATGTGTGTGTGTGTAAAATACATTTCTTTTAAATGTATAGCACAGTAATGAAGGCAGCAACGTGTGGTAGATGGGACAGAACAAGAAAGACTTAATAATCTTTCATTGTGCTAATGTATTATAATACGAAAGGGTATGGCTCTTATACAGTGCGCAGTGCTTATACACAACCAGTGCGCAGAATGATGCACTTGAAGCAACACAGAGTCACAGCGTGTAGCATTACTCATAGAAATGTTCAAAATGCCAAGGGAAGAGATATTGATGTTGTGTATTATATGTGTGCAATATTTTGAGCATTTTCTTTTAACAGTTTTAAATCTTAGTTATTGTGCGCTCTTGAAGAGAGTTTCATTGTTTTGACTATAGTAACTAGAGCTGGAATGATATGCTAATCTGCCAATTCAATACTATCCCGATACTTGGGATTTAATATATATTTATAATTATTATATATATAATTGAGTATTGTGATTATAGTTATATAACTATTGCAATTCGTGACTTATCCAAATTGTCTATAAAATTATTTGTTTGTTTCTGTAGATTTGAGGGAAAGATTAAAAACAAGGAGGTCTGGGAATGACTGAAGGGAACTGACAGCAGTGAGGGAAGGAAGTAATCACCAGAATGTAAGTTCTTTGAGAATGTGTGCATTGTTTATTACAAGTTGAGTTTTCATTTAAATGTAGCAATGTACACAATGGTCAAACGTTTTAAAAGTATAGTTTATTTCTATAATGCACAGCTATATTTTCAGCATTAATTAGTCCAGTCTTCAGTGTCACATGATCTTCAGAAATCATTCTAATATGATGATTTACTGCTCAATAAATTTTTCTGATTATTATCAGTGTTGAAAACAGTTATGCTGCCCAAAATTTTTGTCTAAACTACAGTTACATTTATTTATTTATTTTTTTTTGGGGGGGGGGGGGGCAATAAAAAAAATTGAATACCAGTGGTAAAGAAGACTTTTGTAATTTTACAAAAGATTACCTTTTTTTTTTTCCAATGTTTTGAACTTTGTCATGTAATCATGAAGAAAAAATTTGACTCTCCAGAAGTTTTCTTCCCCATCATTTCTATTATGGGGAGCGTTTCCCAAAACAAAATATTGGTCACAAGTTCCATCGTTACCAATAGAGTTCAGCGGACCTAATGACCGTAGTAAGCTAACTGCAGATGTGATTCACATCATGTACGTCATGAGCAGATGTACACTTTGATCAAAATGTTTTTACCCTTTTGAGTAAAGTTACTGAAAAATTCAGCTTTGCCTCATAATTATTTCGATAAATAAATTTTAAAGTATATTTCGAAAAAGAGTATGAAAACTGTTATTTGTTTTTACAATTTTTTTTTTTGTAATTTTGATTAAATTAATTTTTAAGCAGAAGAGCAGAAGAGACTTGTCTTGAAAACCATAAAGAAAAGATTCCAGATTTTGACTGGTTGTGAACATACATGAGCAACATTAACAAGATGATTCTTCCTTTCAGCTGCCAGAGAAGGATATTGACCGTGCAGGCCCAGGATGAAGAAGAGGAGGAAGAAAACATTTAACAATTTTCTCATAAACTTTCCATGTGTTATAATAAAAACAATGAACATGACTACAATAATATGCTAAATGTTATTAAAAGATTCCAGTTTGCAAGAAATATGAGTGTCTGACTCTACACTAGAGGAACTCTTTTCTGAAGAACATCAGGTGCTGAGAAGAAGCATTGTTATTACAGCAAAACACTGCATCAAGCCTCCTGTCCTTCCCTCAGAAGAGCCTGTCTTCTGCTGCTGGGGTAAGACACTCTTCCTCGTCTCTATCGGCTGTCCAACACCTAACTCTGCCTCCTCAGCTCTGTCTGAAAGAGTCTCCTCCACAGTCAGTAATCAGAGATCACAGATTCTTCTGAGAAAGTCAATACGCTCATTCTCTTAAAAAACTTTGTTTTTTCGGGTGGGACAAATAATACAGGAGAGATGCTAGAAATCTCTATATTGTTCATTTTTCATATCTTTATGCTTTATGAATGTTTTTCTTCTGAGAAACTCAAAAATTATGGTTCTTTGGTAATTGCTATATTGTTTAGGTTTATCCTCTGATAGTGAGCACAGAGCCCTGATCATGACATAAAAGAAAAAAAATAATGTCCATGATTTACTAATTTGTTCCCTCGATGTACTAAAACGTGCATGATTACTTTTACATTTCATTGATTTGCTTAATCTTATGCACAATTTACTAATTCGTTCTCTTGATGTATAAATAGTGTACATGATTTAGCAAATCGAGGGAATGAAATAGAAAATCGTGCGCATGAATTAGCCTATATTTTTTCCTGCATGCCGTGTAATTAAAGCACATCACCACCAGACATTTATACCAGGAGCCTCATATACGACGCTCACTGCAGTATCTGCTGAATTGTTTCATATCTATTTATCATGTATTTTTTTGTTGCACCAAATTATGTAGAGTTGTATCAATAAGTGTACTGATAATTATATATCATTTTCACTGATAACGTCATTAACTATCCCCATCCTTAATAAGACAAACATTTTCTATTGTTTATATTGTGTAATCTGTGAATTGATGTGTTTTCTGTGCTCATGACTTAGAAACACTTTGCATGGTTAAAGAACAGGTGCAATGTTCAAAATGTTTTGGCTTAGTATTTGTAGAACATACTGCTGAATAAATGTTGATTTGTGAATGAATGCAGTGTGTTTTTTTATATTAGAATGTAATGTTTTTGTATTGGTTTGCATTTCATGTATGTAATTGATGTATTTACTATGAATCCCCTATAATTAGATTACGGTTCGATTTCATAAGGTTTATTTTTTGCACCAGAGATGGATTGAGTTTATTAGTTTTTTATGTATTTCAAGGTAATGGTGAGGTGAAAATACGTTGCTGCGACCAATATGATCCGGTAATGTCACGTCCTCATAACGTGCCAGTTTGGTCGTTAGGACATACTCATAACGTCCCAGCGACGTTCCACTATAACGTCCCCACGACGGATATGGGAATCACAAAGTTACGTCACTGGAACGTTATTTGGTATGTCGCTGCGACCGATATGGTACTTTATAGTAACGTTCTCATAACGTGCCAGTTTGGTCGTTAGGACGTACTCATCACGTTCCAGCGACGTTCCACTATAACGTCGCCACGACGGATATGGGAATCACAAAGTTACGTCGCTGGAACGTTATTTGGGACGTCTCTGCGACGAATATGGTCTGGTCCAGTTACGTCGTCACGACGTAACTGTGTTAGCTGGGTAGTAACGAGTTACATTTACTTCGTTACATTTACTTGAGTAATTATTTGGGGTAACTAATACTTTTCGGAGTATATTTAAAGATGGGTACTTTATACTCTTACTTGAGTAAATTTTTTGGGGAAAATCTGTACTTTTACTCCGTTACTGTGGGCGACGCTCCTCTCGTTACTTTATCTTAATGCAATAAATGTTATAAATGCTTCAGTTTATTCCAAGCGTGCCGTCTACTTTTCTCTGGGCAATGAGCGATGCCCAGTCGCGAATGATTCATTCTTTTGAGTCAATTCTGTTCAAAGGCTTGATCAAACCAATTGGCAAACGAGTGAATTGGTTCATGAATCAGTTTGAATGAGTTGTTCAGTTCCCTGCCGCACGCGCTGAGCATCAGCGGTTCACTCAGAGTTGTAACGTGTCTGGAACTGCACTGAATTGAAAGCAAATCTGCAAAGGCTATTATTTGCTAGCGATGGAGATCCTTATAAGATGAACACCGCGTGTGCTGTCTACTGTTTAACAGGTAATAACTTGGGCTACATTCGATTACAGTACACGATAGCACTGTGACATTAGTTTGTTGTACGTGTGTGGCTTATAACAGAGGGGAGTCAAGTTGAATGCAGATTCTAAAAGAGAAAAAATAGCCGATGAAGATTTTATTAATTTTAATACAATCACACCGGTGCAAGTACGTTCAGCAAGTCATAGCAACAGCTGCTGAATTCAGATCTGTGATCGCTGGCTGGCGGTGAGCCAGAGATAGATGCGTTTTTACAGCGCTGCGCATTATAACCAATCACACATGATTCTTTTGAGCTTATTAAAGCATTGGCCAATCAGAGGTGTTCAGATGAGTCATCGCTAAAATGCCAGTGCTTCCTTCACTCGCTAACTGACTGACAGTGTTGGGGAGTAACTAGTTACATGTAACGGCGTTACGTAATTTAATTACAAAATAAATGTAACAGTAATCAGTTACAGTTACTAAGAAAAAATGAGTAATTAAATTACAGTTACTTATGAAAATTGTAACGATTACAAAGAGGATTACATTTGAATATTTACACACATCCAAATACAGTTTATTTCTTTCCCAAATTGCACTAAGACATATGGCCCATAATCTCCGAGAAGCGGAAAACACATTCGTAGAATCCAGTCATAAAAATGGAATTCAGCCTATAACGCGGACGAAATATGCCACATTTTGGACGAATAAATCAAAAGTAGGTCAGTACACTTGAATCAAAACCCGATATGGACTGATGTCTGTTAATATTAAGCCGCAAAAAGACTGAATATGAATCCTGCACATTCTGCGTGTCTGTGGAAATCAGGCGCTGACTGGACATCGGGAGAACCGGGACTATTCCCGGTGGCCTGGCAGACGATTTGGCCCTCTACTTTAATATTGTTGTTGTATAATTGCAGGCCGAATATACTAAAGCGATTATTTCCGAATCCGCCATTCGATAATTAAATCTCTAATAAATCATGAATCGGTTAGTCGTGACTGGCAATGGTTGGGCTCGCGCGCTCTCCGCGCCTCCGCCGAGCGGTTTGGATCAGACTCCGAGTAATCAATACGAGAGAGAGACCGGAGTGAACTGTGTAAGCGCACAGCTGGAGCAGAGAAGCGACACTTCTGTTCAGGGTTTCAGGTGCAGGTCAGTTTCATCTGTAAATATGCTAATGTAGTTTTGTCTTTGTTTACTTAGTCAAGCAGCAGCAGCACATTGCTCGCAATCACTCAAAATACTGTATAAACGACGTCATTATTATCTTTTGTAATGTTACAGTAGTAAGTTAGCAGACAAATCATCATATCTTATCATAGGTTTAGGGGGAGCTAGTGCATACAAAAACACAACCTTTAGGAAAATTAATGCCTATGGTATGGCACTAACCGTGGTTTAACTATGGAATTTGTAGTAAAAATAAATACAAGTGGTAATTCATTTGCCAAAAAAACAAAATTGCACTTACAAAACATGGTAAAAGTCAAATAAAAATCTTCAGTATTAAAGTCATGAGAGAGATGGATGGATAATGGAAGTGAAGGTGCAGTTCAGGAGAGAACTCTTAATTACGTTGCAAGTCCCCCAACCTAAGGATTCAAATCTTTTTCATGTCAGGTCCATACACAAAATAGGGTTGTCCATGTAACAGAATGGGTTGTGGGTGTATGAGTGTGAGATTTCCCAGCCTATTTTTTTTCCCAGTCCGCCCCTCATGGAAATTAATCTCTAGAACAGTCACTTCATGAGCATTTTTTACTTATTTTGAGAAACTATCATCATATCATATACAAAGAGACAGCAGTGTTTCAAAAATACACCAATGTTTCAGGAGTTTAGTACACAAAATAGGACACATGCTTATTAGATAACCGTATTTGAGTTGATGTATATGCTTTTATTTTTTTATTAACTATTTTGCCCCAAACCATTGTTAGATGCAGTTAGATGCCTGTAGTTATGCAAAGATTTGGTTTCAAAAACAGTATCTATAAACTATTTCTTTTGATTTTAAATCTGCTTTGAACTTCAGATCAATCTCTAAGTAAAAGGCACTACTAAAGTCTGATTGTGTGGTGGATGTGTTCAAATGTGATCATCTTAATTCAGGTGATGAAGAATGATGAAAGTCTGACAGTATTGAGCTCTACTGTAAGGTTAAACCTGCATGGTGTAAAATGGTTGAAGATGATTAACTGTTGCAAATTAACATTCATTAGAAATTTATAAAAGTAATCAAAATGTACTCAAAAGTAATTAGTTACATTACTTTATTAAAGTAATTAAAAAAGTTACACTACTATTACATTTTAAATAGGGTAACTTGTAATCTGTAACCTATTACATTTCCAAAGTAACCTTCCCAACACTGCTGACTGAATACCTCTTTCTGGCGAATTCTCTCGTCAGAAACAACAAAGTGCAAATGTGTGTACGAATCTTTAATTAAGATATTGATTTCACAGTGTTAACAGTTTCAGTGATTTTAATGGGAGTTTCTGAGAGTGATTGAAATCTAGACTGTCAGTGAAAATGATCTTTGATAATGTAAATGTTATTTGCTCTCTTTCTGAACAATGAAAGATTAGTAGAAATATTTATATCACATTAACTTTCAATGTTAAATTCACATTTAATATAAAGTCAGTCGTATTAAAAATATGTTATGGCATGACACCTATATCTGTTACTTAAGTAAACAGACAGGGTTTTATAATAAATTACATAAATTGGAGTAAAGGCTGATGAAATATATACATTTATACACGCACACATACATTACATACATTTTATCTATATATCTAAATAAAAATAGGCTCAGTATATATGACCCAAAGTACCTAGTAACTAACTACTTGAGTAGATTTTTTATCCGATACTCTTTTACTCTTACTCAAGTAACTATTCAAGACTAGTACTTTTACTTTTACTTGAGTAAATATTTCTAGAAGTACTTTTACTTTTACTTGAGTACAGTTTTTGGGTACTCTACCCACCTCTGCATTTAACCCAACCAAAGTGCACACACACAGAGCAGTGAACACACACACACACACACTGTGAGCACACACCCAGAGCAGTGGGCAGCCATTTATGCTGCGGCGCCCGGGGAGCAGTTGGGGGTTCGATGCCTTGCTCAAGGGCACCTAAGTCATGGTATTGAGGGTGGAGAGACCATTGTACATGCACTCCCCCCACCCACAATTCCTGCCGGCCCAGGACTCGAACTCACAACCTTTCGATTGGGAGTCTGACTCTCTAACCATTAGGCCACGACTTCCCCTAGATCATCTACGGTGAATCGGCGACATCAGAAGGAGAGTTCAAACAACTGATAAAAACATCACAATAATCCAAAAGTAATCCACACAACGTCAGTTCATCAATTAACATCTGTTTGTAAGAAACAAATCCATCAAGATGTTTTTAATTGTTTCTTCTGACCAAAATATGAACCCTGTATCTATAATATTGCATTCTCCAGTCAAAAAGTTGTTTCATCTGACTCAGGAGAGAACTATGCACAGACCAAACACCATTTACAAGCACAAATGATCCAAAACAATTCTAAATAAATCTGGAGATGGATTTTTTTCACTGGAGGAACTGTTATTATGGATTATGGACTTATTTTTTTAGCCAGAAACAACAGTCGTATTGGGTTATTGTGGACTCTCATTCTGATGGCACCCATAATAATCCATTGTTGAGTAAATTATGTGATACAAACTTTCTTCAAATTCCTTCCGAAAAAAGAAACTACCTCCTCTACTTCTCAGAAGGCCCAAGATTGAGTAAATTTCAGAAGATTTTCACTGTTGGGTGAACAATTCTTTCAAATTCAAAATGCAGCACTCAATTTGAAAAGTGCAGAGAGGATTAAAGATCCCTGCTCCAAACTACCTTATAACATAAAATATTGTTATTTTAAAAACATAGCCCTATTTATTTATTTTCACATGCCATCCACACAACCACAAACTGAAAGCAGCTACATGCGCTGATTTGTTGCAGTGGCTGTACAGCTCCCATGACACATTACACTGCTGGGATCTGTCACCCCACCCCTCTGCATCTAGCGACACAGAGTCACAGCAGCACTGGACCGGTGTTACAGTGTTGCTGCAAAAACATGTTGCTAAAATGTCTTCTTTTTATTCTGTTTCCAGTGTAAAATAGTTAAACATTTTTACAAACAAATGTAAATGTACCCATTAAGATTAAAATAAATGTTCTTGCTCTATCAGTGCAGTTACGAGAGAAACTTGTTAAGTTAATTTATACATTTGAAAATATGTAGTGATAGAGACTCGAACATGTACAGGTGCATTTCCATAAATTAGAATGCAGTGGAAAAGTAAATTTATTTCAGTAATTCAACTCAAATTGTGAAACTTTTTTATTAAATAAATTAAATGCACACAGACTGAAGTAGATTAAGTCTTTGGTTCTTTTAATTGTGATGATATTGGCTCACATTTAACAAAGATCTCAACAAATTAGAATATGATGACATGCCAATCAGGTAATCAACTCAAAACACCCGCAAAGGTTTCCTGAGCCTTCAAAATGGTCTCTCAGTTTGATTCACTAAGCTACACAATCATGGGGAAGACTACTGATCTGACAGTTGTCCAGAAGACAATCATTGACACCCTGCACTAGGAGGGGTAGCCAAAAACATTCATTGCCAAAGAAGCTGGCTGTTCACAGAGTGCTGTATCCAAGCATGTTAACAGAAAGTTGAGTGGAAGGAAAAAGTGTGGAAGAAAAAGAATCACAACCAACCGAGATAACTGCAGCCTTATGTGGATTGTCAAGAAAAATCGATTCAAGAATTTGAGTGAACTTTACAAGGAATGGACTGAGGCTGGGGTCAAGGCATCAAGGGCCACTACACACAGACATGTCAAGGAATTTGGCTACAGTTGTCGTATTCCTCTTGTTAAGTCACTCCTGAACCACAGACAACGTCAGAGGCGTCTTACCTGGGCTAAGGAGAAGAAGAACTGGACTGATGCCATTGGTCCAAAGTCCTCTTTTCAGATGAGAGCAAGTTTTGTATTTCATTTGGAAACCAAGGAGTTCTTGGGGAAAGATGGAGAAGCTCATAGCCCAAGTTGCTTTAAGTCCAGTGTTAAGTTTCCACAGTCTGTGATGATTTGGGGTGCAATGTCATCTGCTGGTGTTGGTCCATTGTGTTTTTTGAAAACCAAAGTCACTGCACCCGTTTACCAAGAAATTTTGGAGCACTTAATGCTTCCTTCTGCTGACCAGCTTTTTGAAGATGCTGATTTAATTTTCCAGCAGGATTTGGCACCTGCCCACACTGCCAAAAGCACCAAAAGTTTGTTAAATGACCTGGCCAGCAAACTCACCAGACCTTTTTTTTTTTTTATTGATCTTATGAAGTATTCTAATTTGTTGAGATAGTGAATTGGTGGGTTTTTGTTAAATGTGAGCAAAAATAATCACAATTAAAAGAACCAAAGACTTAAACTACTTCAGTCTGTGTGCATTGAATTGATCTAATACACGAGTTTCACAATTTGAGTTGAATTACTGAATAAATGAACTTTTCCACGACATTCTAATTTAATGGGATGCACCTATAAGGTCACATGTAAGATAAGGTCATTTTTAAAATAGTGTTATCTATTGATACTACAGCTCATGTATATTACATGATCTGTATACATTAATATATTTTTAAAATAAATGATTTATATTAACTGTTAAACTAAAATTGCTTGTCTGTAATGGATTAATAATAATATAACCCATATTATAATTATATAAATCATGTAAAATAACTTTTAAGAAATTATCATTAAAGCCAGACATTTTTCCTGTGAGGGTTTATTATTTTTTTTAAATATTAGTGACCTTTAATTTGGAGCAAGAGAAACTGATGGAGTGACTTTTTGTGTCAGACATGTGTCACTTTGCTCACATCTGATTGGTCCAACTTACATAACCTGCCATGGAGTGTAAATTAGTGAAAGTGACATGACATTCAGCCACGTATGGTGACCCAAACTCAGGATTTGTGCTCTGCATTTAACCCATCCGAAGTGCACACACACAGAGCAGTGAACACACACACACACTGTGAGCACACACCCGGAGCAGTGGGCAGCCATTTATGCTGCGGCGCCCGGGGAGCAGTTGGGGGTTCAATGCCTTGCTCAAGGGCACCTAAGTCGTGGTATTGAGGGTGGAGAGAGCTTTGTACATGCACTCCCCCCACCCACAATTCCTGCCGGCCCAAGACTCGAACTCACAACCCTTCGATTGGGAGTCTGACTCTCTAGCCATTAGGCCACGACTTCCCTGCCAATTACTATGGCAATGAACACCACTAAAAGCCAAGCCACTTCCATGGTACCTAAAACCCATAGATATACATAATAAAGGCCTTTATTATGTATATCTATGCCTAAAACCCAGGATTGGTTCAAACTAAACTGAAATTTACCTAGCTATAGCAGCTAATCCAGCTTCATGGTACATGCCACAGGATAGATGAAAAATGATTAGTTCACAAATACATGTTTATTTCAGCTGTTGAACTCTCTTGATTACAACTAACAACATACACCGTTTTAAAGCATTGCAAGGTACAGGTACGAACTGAAATCAAAGTAATTTATACATTTATGTCTGCAATCACTCAGTGAAGACTGCACAAAACGTGCTGACTAATAAAAACATTATAAACTGTTACAAAATGATGAACAAATGTAGTTTAGGCATAGGTTTGTGCATCGCTGTAAATATATTTACCTCTTTTAAAACATTCCATTAAACCTGCTGAGACATAAGGAGCGTGAACTGAAATTCTTAGTTACACGCGCATGTCCGGGAAACTCATGAATATTCAAGTATGCTCCGCCCACTGCAACCTAAAATCTCGAAACACCGGTGTGGTAGGCTATGTGTGTGTTAGTGGTACGCACTGCAGCTCTCCAGACTCACGGGCACTGTGCTTGGCAGTGATCTGTTCGGTTTCAAATACGGCATGTTGTTTGAGTCCTGCTGTGAGCTCGCGGAACCTGCGCTGATCATATGAACTCGAGAGCGGAGAAACAGCGGATCAACGGATGGTCGTCTGAGGTAAGTGGTCCTTTAACATCAGCCCACCCGAACATTACATGACTGGAAAAGTTGCGCAGAGAAATAAGTATCTGTACTGAGATCGAGCCCGTGAAGACTGTGAACTTCTCTCCTGTGTTTTGTGTGGCGCGCGTGATAGAGGACAGACTGACACTGAGTGCTGCTTATTTATATGACGAAATTCCCTGCATACCGATTGAGGGAAAAGAGGAATGTAACGGAATGATATTAATGGCATGTGTAAGTCTCAGATTTTTAAGCATATTAAAGACGGGAGTCATCTGTTGATTTCTCAGTTATGCACCTGCATAAGAGATATGGGATATTTACATTTTGACTTGACAACTAACATGTGATTTACAAGATTGAATCCAACATGTTAACAATAACCTAAAGACAGTGAGAGCCATAGTTCCACAGATTAAATCATTTACCTAGGCAAATAACTTATATATTTAGTATAGTATGAGCGTACTTTTTATTATAATTTTGATTCAATGTCCAGTGGTGTAATCATCCAGTAAACAAATACCCTTAAATACATGAGTGTATGGTTCAGAAATGTTTTCATATTTTTCAAGATAATTACAAAAACACTTAAAAAAAATCACATTTTTAATTTTATTATTTTAATATCTATCTATCTATCTATCTATCTATCTATCTATCAAATCAAAATTTCAAATTGTCAAAATTACTTTACTTATTATTATTTATTTTTCTTCAGAATTACAACACGTTCATTGTTCATCAGTTGTATATTAAAGTAATATTTAGCCCGGTAAAAACAAAAGAGCATCACGTCATATTTATACTTTTATGATTTGATCATTTTTGTTTGTGTAATTAGTAACATGTGTAAATAAAATGTCAAACATATAGAAATACCTTTGCTAAGGAAACAGCACTGGTCACATTCTAGTCTTCTCCAACTTTATCTTAAACAAATAAACAGATCTTTTTTCCGAATGCTCACTTTATACAACTGATCTTTAACCTTTAATTTTCCTGGTAAGAATAGTGCTAAAGGTGATGCCCTCAGTTAGATTCATGAGATGACAAAGGCTAAACACATCACACATAACTTATTATTAAATAGTTTATGTGGCAGATGGTTATCTGCTAGTCAGCAAAGTCTGTAAATATCAGTGCACTGTAAATGTACTCTCTCAGCACAAAATAAAGCCCATTGCGACATGACGGCTATGAAGGCAGACAAAGCAGGTTTAAGCAGGATCACAGTGTATTGTCTTAAATCCATTGGTTTCCCAGCATCTAAGAGGCATCTACACACAAAACAGTTGGATTGAGGTCAAACACTCGGGACAGAAGCCCTGCCTCACATATTTATTAGACCGATAGTGTTTTCCTGGTTGGCTGAGTGTAGCTTCAGGCTCCGTTCCACTGCTAGCACTCTCAGCTCTGCAGCAGTGGCAGGTTTTACTCCGTCTGCACCTGTCCTTTACACTGGAGTTTCCCCAGACGGATTATTGTATAGCAGAATTCAGATTTCATGCTTTAGTACAACAAAGCATTGTCAGAAACATTTCTATTGTTGGTTCTGACCTTGGAGCTGTTTCTCAAATCTGAAGCAAATAAGCACCAGTAAAAAAGGCCTCTGAATTCAGGATATATCTGTTAGCATGGCTCCGGTGCTTCATGGAGGTTTGATCATAAATGTCAAAAGAATGGGTTGGGAGGGTTGGAATCTTAGATGGAATAGAACTAGTTTGAGCTGTGAAGTCTGAAGTGGTTTTTGCAATTGAGAAACATCTGATTGGATTCATGGATGTTTCTACAGCTGTGGCTGAGTTCTGTAGGGGGTTGTGCTAAATCCTGTCAAATGGGGCTTTTGGGATACAATGGTGATACCGTGATCTAATGGAATATAATCCCCAATGCATAAACTGATATTCTGTACATTATCATTGAGCTTAAAGGAATAGTTCATCCAAAAATGAAAATTTGCTGAAAATGTTCTCACACTCAGGTCCTCCAAGATATAGATTACTCTGATTGTTCATCAGAACAGATTTGAAAAAATTCAGCATTACATCACTTGCTCACCAACGGATCCTCTGCAGTGAATGGGTGCCGTCAGAATGAGAGTCCAAACATCTCAGTTATCCACACAACACCAGTCCAACTAATGTTTTGTGAAGTTAAAATGTGTATTTGTAAGAAACAAATCATCATAAAATTTACTGTTACTGTTGCTTCAAGCTGAAATATGAGTCATCTATCCATATTATTGCTTTCTCTAAATTGTCTCATCTGAATCAGAAGTGAAATAATATGTTGCAAATATGTATAACTAATATGTTGGTGGATTTTGCTGTGAGAAGACAACCGGGGATGAACGTTTTCACTGATGGGAGCTTACTTGTGTGTATTATTGTGCAGCTGTTTGAATTATCATTCTGACGGCACCCATTCACTGCAGAGGATCCATTGGTGAGCAAGTCACGTACTGCTAAATTTCTCCAAATCTGTTCTAATGAAGAAACAAACAAATGAAGTCTGAAGATGAGCACATTTTTGGCAAATGTTCATTTTTGTGCAAATGTTTTTTTTTTATGTTATTGCTCAGCACTCGTTGCTAAGATACACAGCAGGAGATCAGATGTTATGTTCAGTGTGAGTAAATGGAATAAAACCAGATGTTCTGCTAAGAAAGAAAAGAAAAGAAAGTGAAGTGACATTCAGCCAAGTATGGTGACCCATACTCAGAATTTGTGCTCTGCATTTAACCCATCCGAAATGCACACACACAGAGCAGTGAACACACACACACACTGTGAGCACACACCCGGAGCAGTGGGCAGCCATTTATGCTGCGGCGCCCAGGGAGCAGTTGGGGGTTCAGTGCCTTGCTCAAGGGCACGTAAGTCGTGGTATTGAAGGTGGAGAGAGAACTGTACATGCACTCCCCCCACCCACAATTCCTGCCGGCCCGGGACTCGAACTCACAACCTTTCGATTGGGAGTCCAACTCTCTAACCATTAGGCCACGACTTCCCCAAAATGATCATAATGATCATTAAGTAACAAACAAGCAGGATGCAAACATCTGAGCTGCTATTACTCAGTACGAATAGAAAACGTTCGTGCAGGTAAGTCAGGGATGCGAATGTCAGTGACCCAAGTATATCTGTAGTCAAGGAAACAGGAGGAAGCACCAGAATTCAGCGTTTCTTAAAAGTATTGAGAAAACGTTTGCAGACTGAAACACTTTGAAATTCCTGTTGGTCAATGTTGTCTGCTGTCAAACAGATTTTGTCAAGGCTGTAAAAAGCTGTAAATCATCATGGCAGATGGATAATAAATGTTATGTAATAATAATGTTGCTCTAACTTAGCTCTACACAAAATTATGCAAATGATAAAGGCTAATTCAAAGACTATCATCAGCTTCCTGATGATAATGTTTCTGAGAACAGCATACCAACAGGAGCTGAAATGATTCCTTGAGCTGTAAGAAATGCTCTGATGAACCAGTTTTGCATCCTTAACAAAAGCACTAAACAAACATCAGTATAATTATGGTTTCACATTAACTGTGATTATTTATTAAGTGGAACTTTCTTGTGCACTATGAGGATTAAAAAATTAAATAATCATTCTAGTTTTGAATCGCTTTCAGCCATTTAATGTGTTGTTTTATTCGCTTTTACCTATGTTGTAAGTGTTGCAGGGTACATTTTTATCAGAATTTTGTACTTGTCCTCCACAAGAATTTTTAGCTTCCATTTTATATTTCTAAAAAGTGTAGAAGAAATCTACTTACTTCATTTTCTGCAGGTTTCCTGTTTTTTTTTGTTTGTTTGTTTGTTTTAATTGTGAATAATCACAGTACCAAAAACTGCTGTTGCATGGCAAGCATTTTAGAGAACTGTTTTGTTTCTTCGTAAAAACATTTATTTTTAGTTCTGTTGGGAAATGATAAGTGATGAGGGCAGCAGAGTGACGTGAGAAATATCATTGCTTTTATGATTTTTACATCATGATCTGAATGTACAGTAGTTTTATTAGATTACCAAATAGAATAGCATTTAAGTATTTTACTTTTTATGCATATTTTTAACTATGCATAAAGTTAAACTTGTTTACTTTTCCTACAAAACTGAAAAATGTCATTAAGATCACATATAATTTTCATCACAATCACAGATTGTTTTTAGAATAATTTGTGATCAGATCTTTATTTCATGTGGTAATTATCTCTTAAAAGTAGTTTGAAACTTTTCTTTTTCTTTTCTAGATTTAAAGTCAGAAGTGCTTCTAATTGAAGAATCACCCTGCACAGCAAACCTAATTGGCTTAACATAGTAAAACATTTATTGAACATGTTTTAATTGACCCAAGACCCATGTGAGATAAGTGATGGTTAATGCTGTTTGTCCTGAAATATTTTAGTCCAATGTTGTTGATTAGGGCTGCCATCTTTACTGACAAGATGCGCATTAAATATTAAATTAAATTAAATTTATGCATTTAGCAGACACTTTTATCCAAAGCGACTTACAGTGCATTCAGGCTATAAATTTTTACCTATAATGTGTTCCTGGGGAATCGAACCCCCAACCTTGCTCTTCATAAAGCAATGCTCCACCAATTGAGCTACAGGAACACTTGTAAATATGGCATGCGAATTATCGTGCAGCCCTATTGTCATTATAATTTTATTTTCTAGGTCATACAATAGCAAAATGGTTTCATTCTTGAAATGTAAAGCCATTGTGAATTTTGTTTTTATGTACAAACTTTCCTTTGTAGGTGTGTAATATATATATATATATATATATATATATATATATATAATATATATATATATAATATATTGCTGTAGTGACACACAAATCATGAAATTATGGGAAGACGTTGTTTCACTCCTGAATCACAAAATAAATGTGGCCAATTTCTCTTGAATGCCGTGTCGATAAAATGTAACTTTGGAATGTCGATTCACCACTTCGATCTGTTTTTTTTTTACGTGGAGCTGACAGCGTTTGGCCAGTCTCGGACGCAACAGGGCTTGTCTGATCTTGTCACACTCTGTTATCGAATGAGAGGGCAATTGCAATTTTGTCAGGATAACAGGGAGGTATGTTTGATTGTTGTTTTGTTGACTGGACTCACTCGCTCTATGCCGCTCAAATAGAAATTGCTTCCTGCTGAGGAAGTATCTGATTCTTTCTCGTAAACAGAGCAAATTTAATTAAACCAAATTATCAGAGTGGTGCTGGGAAATCAAGCTCACCCTGCGTGTCATTTGCCTCTGTCCCATAGTGGGTGGTCAGATAACTGGACTATTAGAATAATGTCACATCCACTCATGACTTCAGTCAGCCGTATGACAAAGCCACAGGAAATCACAGATTATATTCTTGTTGTTATGATGATTAACGTTTTGTATTCACAAGATTCATAGAGGCAATATAAACAAACAGCATCCATTCAAGTGGAATACTGTACAACATTTTTTTTTTTTTTTTTTTTTTTAATAAAAACGCTTTTGAATAATCAATTTGTAAGATTCCCTTTTTGAATTTCTGATTTTGGAATAGTGTTCTTGGTTTCATGAGTAAAATAGGAGTTGTTTATTATTAGTTGAAGAGATTTACACATTTTCTTTTGCACCATAAATTAGATACAGTCATACTCTGAATGTGTTTCAAAACCATTGTGTGCTTTAAAATGTAAGCTTCTACAACAGTTGTCTGTTTCATCAAATATATCAATTCACAACCCTTTAGTAGTTGTAGTGCTTCTGTAGAAAATAACATTTACGTTATGTAAAGGATATGTAATGATTTAAAATGTACGTAATTTCTGTTGTATAGCAAAACAGGAAATTCTAATTGTCCTCTGGGTTTTAGGATTACATACTGAACCGTTGTTTAATAAAAACAATAGATTAATCATAGTCTAATGTTTCTGGCACTGTTGAATCTGTTCCACCACTGCTAAATGTACAGTATCATGGCTAAATAAATCCCATTTTACAAAAGTTGTCAATGTAAATAAGTGCATGAGATAAAAAAAGACCTTGTACTTCTAAATAATAATGGCAAGAAATCATATCTTTCTGTTTACGTTACAAAATACATACTTTTGCAACAAATGTCCAAATCAAAAGTCTTGTTCTTTTATTGAATAATTCAAAAAGGCTCAGAAACTCACGAGTTCCTGGTTTGAATTTGGTTTACTAAACTCTTTGAATCATTCAGATTGGTTACTAAATCAACATTTGGCATGCTTATTGAGTAGTAAATTATTATCATCTTGAAATTGTTAAAGGGTTGTGAGACTTAAACCAGCGTCATTACTGACTAGTTGTTCATATGACATCCTTCAGTTCAAATTACACATTTGCAACAGTTTTTTTTTCTTTCTGTGTTGCAAAGGACCAACCCATTGATGCTCATGTAGTACTGCTGTTTATGGGCGATCATTCAAATATGTTCTTGCAACAACTGCTGTGAATGGTTGTAGGCAGTGTCTACCTTCCTGTTTATGGTAGATTTCATGGAGAGAGAGTTTTCAACTGAACGTTGGGTCTGTGGGGACATCTGAAGAGCTGTAGACCAGGTTTAGTTTGGCATGCTGCCCATGGGTTTATATGGCACACAGAGGGGTTTCAGCCTCTCTGTCTCTAACCATTCAGCCGTATACAGAGCATGCAGAACACTGCTGCCTGTTTGAGAGCAGCCTCAGAATGAAGCTGGGCTGTTTATGGGAAATGAAAAATGATGGGGTACACTATACACGTTTTTCTCCCCCTTCTGCTTATGATTTTATTTCAGGTGTGATGGTCATGTGGACACTGTGATCAAAAGATTACAGCGTGTGTCCTGTGGGCTGTGGCTTATGACCGAGCCATACAAATGGTTCTCCGTTTAGTCGTCTTCAGAAGAAATGAAGTCAGCCATATTTACTCACTGGCCGCAAGCAGACAGTGTTTGTTTTGTTGAAGAGAAATGTGTGAAGTCAGGTTTCTGATGGGCTGCTGAAATGGCAGGAACATAAAAGAAGGAAAACTGCAATGAAAAGCCATTCCTGCTCATTTATTGAGCATGGTTTGTGAGTAGGGTTGCTAGAATCAGCAGAGAAAAATCAAGTTTTCTCTATTTTTTGTGCGACGTACACCATTTAAAAATTAAGTCAACAATTTATGGCCTATCTTATACAAATTATAATTCAGTTACTTTACTGTAAGTGGCTCAATAACAATTGCATCATATTTGGATAAAATGCTGATCAGCAAAAGTCGCTAAGGTAGGATTGGCCAGTAACATTTTTAAGGCGGGGCCTGACAAAGATTTGGTTTGTAAATGTACACAAATGTTTTTCTACTCTCATCTGCACTTCTTATCACTTACAGTTGTAGTGTTGTCAAAAATATACATATTTTGATGCATATAGCTGTGCTTCTGTGCTCTTTTTCTCACTCTCGTTGTTGACATGCACAGTGATAACAGCGGAACTCTGAGCATTTTACACACGGGCAGCTCATGATCCAGTGTTTCCAGTGTTTCAGAGCAGCTCGGTTCACAGTGAATTCTGCAAACTCCTTCACTGCATGTGCATCCAACATCCAATGTGTGCAACATGCACCAATCACTCTTTATTTTCACATTTGCATAATTTAATTTTGTGGACGATGATGATTACAGCATTTCATGAGATTTGTAATGAGAAGCATTTGTAAACCTGTTGTCAGAAACGTAAAGGTCTAGTAGTGTAGTTTTCTGCCCAAAACTCTTGGAACTGTGCCCTGTAGGGATGGGCGAATCGATCCTGAGGTGTTGATATATCAATACTGATGCGAGTATCGAAAGTATCGATACTCAAATAAAAAATATCGATACTAAGGTGTTTTTATTTAGCAGTGATTTTGTTTATTAAAATTATGCCTACAATATTCCTTAAATTGGATGAATAACCTATGTTAGCAAATAATTGTATGGAAGGGAGTTTCCTGCTCATCTGAAGACACACAAATCTTGCAAGGCAGAATCAATTACAGAGAGTGTTTACTCACTTCTGACAGTGCATTTTAATAAAGCTGCATTTCCCAAGAGTAGCCTATAATAAAAAAGCATTTATGTTTTTGGAAAAGGCAGCCCAGAACAATGCAGAAAAACATAGGCTGTATGGTTGAGTTATTTCACAATAAACCTATTGAAATTGTACCCTAGTTTGTGCAGTACATTTATTTAAATTTGAATGTTAAAAGTTCATATTGCTCATGTTCTATTCTGTATTGTTATTATAAATCATACACTCTCAGAAAAAAAAGGTTGCATTTTATGCATGCAACAGCCTATTACTGGCAGTCCATTATGACAGTGAACCATGGTAAAGTGAATATACTTTAACTACAGTATTTGTAGATTTCCTTGGTTACCACTACAGTAAACATGTTTTAACCATGTGTAAACAAAAATATAACCTAATAAGTTGCAATTAAGGCGTATTGAATGTTAAAATGCATTTCAAATATAAAGTAGGTATTAATACCCATTGTACTCATAAAAATTAAATAAATATAATAATCTAAAAGTTCAGTTTAGAAGTATCGTATCTATATCGACGATACTGGCCATTAAAAGTATCTGTATTATTGCAAAAAAAAAAATGTGGTATCGCCCATCCCTAGTGCCCTGTATTAATCATTTTTAAATACTGACAGTTCTGTATCATGCATGGCGGCTGGCAACCCTATTTGCACGATTTGTGCTCAGATTATTTCTTTGTCCTGGGGGACATAAACTTCCTGATCACTGTGATCTGGTGGCCGCCATCCTGCATGGGTGAAGGAAGATGGGGAGACCATATCTGAAATGTTATATTGTAATAACTTCCATGCAAACAAGACTTTTCTTATTAACTGGCCCTCCCCTTTTCTTTTCCTTTCGGAAATGTGCCGTTATCAACAGAGGGCATATTTATAAAAGGCCTTGAAAAACAATGGCTAGCTAACAGACAGCTGCTCTAGCCACCTCTGTGCCCATTCTGGCCAAATAACTTCAAAGAAATACTGTGGTAGTTTGGAGCGACATTGGATCAGTAGTTCTGAGAACAGGAAATAAATAAGAGTTTGGGAGTGGTGCAGGCTGAATACCTTTACTGGATTTGATGCATCAACATTGCACTGGGTAGCATAAGTAGTTGAGCTGCTAAGTATTTCAGAAATGACTTGCAGAAGTGAAACTAGAAGGATTTTCCATTGGCTAGTGAGACTGTGAAATGTTGTGTGATCGAGACACAGTAAACAAAATATTATAAGTGAGTGTCGTGTTTAAATGCAGAAGATAGAGGTTGTAAGTGTGAGATCTGTATCTGGATCTGTTTTGTTTTTCTTGTTGTTACAGACAGAGATGGTAGCTCTGTTCTAAAGCCTGTTGCACACTACACTACATGCTTCCTAACCGAAACACAACCTCATATGTGACTGATTTGGAAAGCTCCACACAGACAGGAAGTTTTTAAATCTTACTTATGACACAGACATTGCTCTTCAACTGTAGTGCTCATAGTTTATTATAGTAGAGTTTGCTGTTAAGCTAAAAGTGTGATACCTGAGGTGAGATGAACGAGTCATAGAAACTTTCAATATGGCAGATGTAGGAACGGAGGCCCCACCTTTTATTTAAATGACCAAATACCCATTTTGACCATTTTCACAATGGCAGGATCTTTTTTTTTATTATTATTATTTTTTTTTTAAGTTTGTCAGTTAAAAAATTTGGGTTCAGTAAGGCTGAAAAAAAGCAAGTATGCATTAAATTGGTCAAAAGTGACAGTAAAGACAGTTGTAGTGTTAAAAAAGATTCCAATAAATGCTGTTCTTTTAAACTTTATATATTAATCAAAGACTTCACAAAGACTTCACAATGTTGCACAGTTTTCAGAAAAATATTAAGACGCAAAGCTGTTTTCAACATTGATAATGACATGAAATGTTTCTTGAGCAGCAAATCAGCATATTATAATGATTCTTTTAATCAAATTAATGTAGTCTTGGTGAGCCTAAGAGAATCTTTTAAAAACTTTTTTTTTAACCAATCCTACACTTTTAAATAGTGTAAGATCTCTACTTTTATGTCTGTTACCTATAGAAAATCAATCTGAGTGTTACCCAAGATGGCAAAGGATGCATGTGATGCCAGTTTAATGTAATGTGTCCGTGGTACCTGAAAATTCTGTCTAGTTCTGTTTAGCCTGAATCCTTTCCAGGATGAAACCGGACAGCACAATAATGTCACTTGTTCTGATAATGGCCCTGTAATAAGAATAAGCCACCTCATTGAATTTCCCTCATCTCTTTGCTTTCAGCAGTGTACAGTATGTCAAAGCAAATCAATAATGGGAGCACAACAGCATGGTAAAATGATGCGATTAGGGCCATTACCCATGTTATTCCATTATTTCTTACCACTGTACCCATCTGAGGGGTTGTTTTCCGTCAAAGCAAGTAGGACATTAACTCTGTTCAAAGAAAGTGTTTGTAAGCAGTGGAAAAACCAGCGGCTGGTGGCTTGCCAGGCCTAGACAATATGGAAATGTGCAGTGCTCCATGTCGGACAATAGCTTGGGGCTCTATTGTGAATCAGGCATTGGCATAAGCCCCCCCCTCTGAAAGATCATGTGACTGACAGCACTGTCATGCTTTGGTTTGGCTACTTCTTAAAGAATTGTATTATTATCTGAAGCAGGTTCCCAGACCCACGTTTCAGTCTTGAGGTTACTAGGAATGGCCAAGGGTTGTGAACAGGGGGCTACCCTCCAGGGAAAAGAGTCCTTCATTGTGTTTTTTTTTTGAGTGAGGGCTGATTAGTGTGACAGGCAATGATAATGTCCTCCGCTTTTCATGCCTTCATAATGTCTGCTAAACAAAACAATTACTGGTCATGCGAAAGGAATAGTGCTGAGGATTATGCTAATTCATACCAATGTGATTATATGAATGAGTAATACTCTATAACGCCTTCGAATTAATCCCTCTCCGGGTCCCACATGCTTGTATGGCAGGATAATCTGTCCAAATGATACCAGTGATTGTCAGCGATTGGCTTAATGGAGCAGCCCTCTCTCATAGACAAATAGGACCTGAAGAATTGCAGTTGCCCCGCTCATGTTGGTGGATTTGAAATAATATGGCATCTTTTATCAGACGAGACTCTTTTAAGACTAGTTGCTGTGGTCTGTTTGGCTATTTTCTTTAATCATTGTGTCAGAGCTGCTATAAAATGCAGTTTGAAAGTTTAACTGCAAGAAAATTCCAGCACAAAAATTTAGATTCAACCAGTTTCTCATATTCCACTGTTTTAAGCTTGAAGATGATCATTCAAAAGAAACCAAAATTGAGATATACTGAATGGATTTCTCCGCATCCTATCAGAATTCAGTATTTCTTAGTCTTGTTTTCCAGTAAAAAAATAAAATAAAATAAAATTCAACACCTTTTCAAAACAATATAAATTTACTTCAAGTATTGGATTTAACTTTCAAATTTGAATCCACTTTGTCTCAGTGAAAAACAAAAAAATCACTCTGAAATTGCTAGTAAATTGTTATTACATGTAATTGTAATTAAACTCCAGTAATCTTAGTTTTATTTTTTTTAAATGTGCATGTAATACAAGTGTATTGTGTCAAAATGCCAGTGCCATGAGTTAAAACACGCCTATATAAAAAAATTCTATGGGTAGCATATCTCAGATTACTTAATGAAAAATCGGCTCATATTGAAATGTCTGATTTCTGATTTTAGAAGTCCAGGTCTGGGTTTAATGCAGGCCAGTCAGAATCTTCCAGACCAGACTCAGTAAACCCTATTACTAGTGGAATTTTATAACCGAGCCATGTTAAAAGCCACTGAGAATCCTAATAGAGAGCTGAGAACAATAATCAAGTAGGGAGGAAGCAAATGCTCAAGCAGAACAGACAAAAAAACAGAAGAATACCGGAGAACTGTTTTGTCCTAATATAATGAGAACTTCAAATCAGGATGTTCCTTGCCTTCACATAATCCACACTAACACATGTAAAGTTTGATATTTGACAAGTAGTTTAAAAGAAACATTTAGGGGAAGAGAAAGGAAGAATAAGGGGAGGGAGAAGTATGTGACTGTTTTTTGAATATGTGGCAGCAAATGGAGAACAATTTGGTGGTAGCAAGAAATCAAGGTGAAGTAAAAAAAAGAAGCGGACTGCTGTGCTGAGGGAGTTTTCAGATTGTACAATAATCACACACCAGGAGATAACTGAGAAGACCTGAGGGTTATTTACTATGAGACATGTTGTGTAAGACATTGTTCAACTGTTAGTTTCATCTTATGCCTGCTTTAAACGATTTTTGATGCCTTTATCCATCACTTCCCTCTACAATATCATTGGAGATTTTCATGCGTATGCATTCATGCATTTTAAGTAATTCGACCAGCATTGTGTTGTGTTTTTTTTTTTAGCAAACGAAAAATACATTCTTTGAAAAAGAATCTTAATAGATAAGGATTTTTAGATACACTTACTGAAAAAAAAATGGTGTAAAAGATCCATTAAAAAGTCATTTTTTGTTGCATAAATAGCTGCATCGGTCACATTAACCAGTAGCCTGCGGCCACAATGGTGCCAAGAAAGGCATTTCAGACACGGAGCAAGTTTTTACATTACAAAGACAGTCCCTTGGAAGAATATACACCGATGGATTGTGCATAATAAGAACAGAAACCCCTATTGAGGTCCATTCTGATTTCATGTTGGCTTCAAGTAGCCCTCAGATTTGAACAGATTCCTGCCAATGGGGCTTAAAGAGTTTCTCTTTCATTTCCCCCTCATTTTCAATCCCATTCCTCCAAATATGTGACCGGCCGTTTGAGAGCATCTCTTTTCATTGCTCCAACACCTTCTAGACAGGATGCCAGTACTACAAGAAGAAGACTTGTGGTTTGTAAGTGAAGAAGTACTTAAAGAACAGAGGCAAGTAAATCTTCAGCTAACCTGTATGCCGTGGTTTCTGTGAGACCAGTAAAATCTGTAAATGTCATTTTTCCATCCTGACCCTCATTTGTCATTGGGCCTGCAAGCTAACAGACCCCTAAATCACACTCAAGTATGTACAATAATGCACACTCCCCCAAGGCATCAAACTTCCACCCCAGCTGTTCCTGCCGTTTAACTGCCGCGGGCAGAAATAATTGCTGCAGAACGTTCCTGAGAATGACTTTGCGACCGAATCTCGGTGAGAGCCGAGAGGCCAGAAAAAGGCTCAGACCATCAAAACAGATGCTTCATGTTCCCTCCAAAATTGTTAAGAAGCCTTTATGGTTTGGACTGGTGATAGGATTTCTCACATTACACTTGCTCTGTCTCTTCACCTCACACACCACAGTTCTCCATCTCTTCAAGGGAAATAATCAAGGTTTTTTCACACATACTCAAGCAGCATGATAATGAAGAAGCAGATATGTGACTGCAATAGAAGGATGAACTGCAGGTTAATGCTGAAGAAAAAGAAAAATTCATTTATTTTAAAATAATAATATTTACATCCAAATGATAATTAATCTACCTTAAATTGGAACCCAAACCCCAAACTGTGGCTATTAACTGCTCAAATCATCTGAATAGAAACTGCATAATTAACACCTATGCTTCTTGTTTTGCTTGGGCGGATTGTGTGAATACTGTTCCCTGTCATTATGGGCGGTAAAATAAATATGCACTCATATGCACTTTAAAGTTCTTTTACTTGCACTTTTAGAATCCTTTAGTATGACTGCTAATGTCTTACACTAAGAAGCTTGCCTCATTTTTTGTTTATTTATAGCTTTTTCTTTTGATCTCTCTTATTACTTAGCCTGTCTGTGCTGGGATTTTGGGAGGATGTTGCATTTTTGGTGCCATGACCCGAGCATTCTATATTTTAATGCATTGGAGTGGGCAGAGAGGTGCCTGTCGTCTGCCAGATGGGCACTTAGAGTCTCCATTGGCTTTAAATCCCAGAGTTAGCATTCATTCATAAAATTGCCCAAGTGTGGGATTTCGGCCAAAGGCAGAGAGTTTTGGGATAATTTTTACCTAAATAAACTGTCATTTGAAATATTATGTTATTGTAGGCTGGAAATGTTATATGTTTGAGAATATTTGGCAAGCACTGTAAAGTGATCTTCTCTTTTTTTGTGGCTAGAGGAAGTTTCCATATCCACTTTAGCATTTAGTTGAGAAGACAAGTTTACATTAAGATGAAAAGAGAAATATTTGAAACTATAATGTGCATGGGAACCATCAGGCCACATGTGTTGATGTGGTCTCTCTGAGGTTTTCTTTTCACCGACAGTAAGGATAATGCCGGCAGCTGTGACGGCCATAAAGCTATAGGTTTTGGGATAATAATAAGAAATGAGCAGAGGTGCCCACCCAGAGTGTGCTACATCTTTGTCTGAATCAATTCTGTTGCAGTGATTAGACACAGATGTGGAGTATGGAAATTGACTGTTGCAATTCAGTATATGTACTTCCACCAATTACAATTGTTGGAAAGGGTTTGGGTCTTAAAGTTTATTAAGCCTTATGCACATCCAGGATTTATTTATTTGATGAAAAATGCATTAAAATATTCTGAAAGAAGTTTTCTACTTTTAATATATTTTTAAATTTAATATTCCTGTGATGCAAAGCTCAGTTTTTAGCATCATTTCTTCAGTCTCACATGATCCTTCACAAATCATTCAAATATGGTGGCTTGCCACAAAAAAAATACAAAATAAAATAATATTTCTTATTATTATCAATTAAAAAAAAAAATTGTCCTGCTTAACATTTCTGTGCAATCCATGAGTTTTTTTTCTGGATTCTTTTGATGAATAGAAAGTAAAAAAAACAGCATTTATTTGAAATAGAAAACTTTTGTAACTAACAAAATGACTACTGCCACGTTTGATCGATTTATTGTATTCTTGCTGAATAAAAGTATTAATTTCCTTCAAAAAGAAAAATCTTACCGAGCCTGAACTTTTGAACGGTAGTGTATTCACTAAGGTGTATTGTCTTGAAATACCCTTTCAAGGCTCAGTCAAACTGTTTTACTTGAAGCTTAATTTTACGATGTAATGTATCTGAGAGGTAAAGTGGTTGTCATATGGAACAGTACGTACCTCTGAGGACAGAACAGAAGGAAGAAAGAATTAAATCAACAGCCAGACTCCATCACTAGTGATTATAGTATCACAGCTTTGATGCACTGTGTCGTAACTTCATTAAAGGTCCTTTGTGTGCTGTCATCTCTACAAACCGACTCCTCACTCAGAGAGAAAACAATGGATTGTCTGAACAGCTGTGACAAATACAAGATTGTCCAAAGAATGGAACGCATTAAACAGAAGCTGTTCTAGTGAGCAACAACTTCTAGTGAAACTAGTTTTAGCCAAATTAGACAAAGGGAACATTTACTGAAAAGGCAAAAAGTGTCAATATTAATGTCAAATTGAAAATTGATGAATTTACCCAGTATTTGTATGTGCTGTGCATTTTTAAAGGGTTCATCGGATGCTACATGTACTTTTACACGTTGTTTGAACTGAAATGTGTGTTGGCAGTGTGTGTACACAACCACACTGGAATGATTAAAAACCCACACAGTGTTTTTTTTTTTATCTACTAAAATCTTTACACCTTTCTCAAATCACCCCAAACTCAGATGTCTTTTCTTTGTGACATCACACAGTCAGGCCCCTCCCACAATCGTTTGATTGACAGTAGCGTTTCAGCACAGACTGGAGTCTGACCTTAGACTCGCCCTGAGTAAGCTGACATCAGACATGAGCGATTGAAGTGTTCTGTTGTTAGACGTAATAATGAACATATCAGTTGTCCTTTACTCTTGTCATCTGAGCCGCTGAAGAAACTGGATTACGTTGGATTTAGAAAAGAAAGCTCCCCCAGTCTACATAAATGTGTCAATGTTCGCACAAATCATTCGTGATCCAACTTTACCTAAAGAAGTGAAAGTTTTTTTTTTTAAGGAATCTTTGCGAACCGCTTTTCCTAATAATGTGCTAATTAGTAAGTTTCATGATAAATGCAGCTGAACCAACCGAGATAACTGCGGCCTTATGAGGATTGTCAAGCAAAATCGATTTAAGAATTTGAGTGAGCTTCACAAGGAATGGACTGAGGCTGGGGTCGAGGCATACAGACGTGTTAAGAAATTTGGCTACAGTTGTCGTACTCCTCTTGTTAAGTCACTCCTGAATTTGACTCACTCATTTTCCAGCATGATTTGGCACCTGCCCACACTGCCAAAAGCACAAAAAGTTGGTTGAATGACCATGGTATTGGTGTGCTTGACTGGCCAGCAAACTCACCAGACCTGAACCCCATAGAGAATCTATGGGTTATTGTCAAGAGGAAAATGAGAAACAAGAGACCAGAAAATGCAGATGAGCTGAAGACCACTGTAAAAGAAACCTGGGCTTCCATACCACCTCAGCAGTGCCACAAACTGATCAGCTCCATGCCACGCCAAACTGAGGCAGTAATTAAAGCAAAAGTAGCCCCTACCAAGTATTGTAAATTAACATACTTTCCAGAAGTACTACTTCAGTCTGTGTGCACTGAATTTATTTAATACACAAGTTTCACAATTTGAGTTGAATTACTGAAAAAAAAATGAACTTTTCCATGACATAATTGTTGAGTTGTTTTATTGGGTTTAATGTCAACTAGTTATTGCGTGCATGGTTTCTTATACACCTACACTTAGTGTTGTCAAAAGACCCGGTACTTCGGTACCAAGTCGGTACTAAAAAAATGTAAATGTGACGGTACCAGGTTTCTTTAAGTACCGGTAGTACCGAGGTCCCGTTCAAACCCGGTTCAGCGCTATGATTTCCGCGAAGCAGAAAACGAGGACGGAATCTCAAAATCCAGTCATGAAAATGAAACAAATCTCCATATGGACCAGTATCTGTAAATGTAAAGCCGCAAAAGTTGTTTGAAATATGAATCCGTGTTCTGCGCGTCTCTGTGTGAATTAATGAATGGCATAGACGTGCGGATTTGTTTACTACATAGACTGAAGCGCATGACGCTTGCATTAATTTTAGCATCTGAGCTTCAGAGTTCTCTCTCCATCAAGCGATCTGAACTTTGCAGTTCATCTCAATGGACGCACAGCGCACCTGATGCTCTTTAAACTCTTTGTGAAGGCGCACGACTCACCATCGCTTTACTGATAGCCTGTTTCTCACACATGCAAAGAGAGAGAGAGCGAGAGTCTTACCACGCTGAATCGACACGCTATATGTAAACTATTCTTTGTTGTCTTCTCCAGTCAAAATAATGGAGTTCATATAGAATTATTCATATTCATTTTCGAACAAGCAGAAGACATACCGGTTTCTCCGGTAGTGGGCGGAGCTAATGCACACATGGCAATTTCATTGGCTGGCGCTGATCTAGTAACATCCCTGTTTTGATTTCAGCAAATCAGTTTGACCGAACGCAGACAACGTGATTAATATTCATGAACCCAGCAGCTCATCAATTCATAGTGCATTGTATATACTACATTAGTATGATAGTAGAATTAGTAGTAGTATTATCTTTTAATAATAATTAATATGATCTATTACTATTTTTTTACAGAAAACCCTCAATGACCAAAAATATCTTAAGCATCACCACCAGTCTTAAGTTCAGTTAGAATGACAAATATGCATTCATTAGGCCTAAAAGTCAATTTTTACATAAAGGCATTGTGCTAGAAATATTACTATTATTTAGTAAAATGTATGTGATACTGCTACTAATGTTGAATTTTTTTTAGAAATAAATCACAATATTTCTTCCATGTTTTAATTTTAATAGCAAATCCCCTTTATTTACCAAAAATAAAATGTGTTTAAATTTCATAAATTAAATTTGGGTGAAACTTGTTTACTGTTTTTCATAATTATATAACTTGTAGAAAAACTTTAAACACAATTGTAAATAAGTATAAATAATGGCATTGGTTTTATTTTTAGTGATAAAAAGTATTTTTTTTTAATTAGCATATTATTGTGTTTTGCTTTGGTACCGAAATTGGTACCGAGAACCGTGGATTTTCACTGGTATCGTTACCGAATACTGAAATTTTGGTACCGTGACAACACTACCTACACTATACTGTTTTGAAAAGTTCACTAAGGCTGCATTTATTTGATCAAAAATACTGTAAAATAGTAATATTGTGAAAAATTATTACAATTTAAAAACTGTTTTCTGTTTGAATATTATTTTAAAATGTAATTTATTCCTTTGATGTAAAGCTGAATTGTCAGCATCATTACTCCAGTCTTCAGTGTCACATGTATCCTACAGTAATTATTCAGATATATTGATTTTATGCTCAAAAATATTTCATATTATTATCAATGTTAAAAACTGTTTTGCTGTGTATCATTTTAGAGGAAATTGCAATGATTTTTTTTGCTAAGTTCAAATTGAGCAGCATTTATTTGTAAGAGAAAAAAATCTTACTGACACACTAGATCAAGGTTTTGTTTTTCTTTTTTGTAGACAGGTTTCAGAAGATGTATTTCCTCTCTTACTGTATGTCAACAACTGCTTCACTTGTGTCTGTTTTTATTTATCCTAAGGATTTTTAATCTCCTAAGCAATGAAAGGAGGACTTTAGAGAAATAGCATGTTCCTTTGTGTCTATATATACGAAAATGAGGCACAGACACTTTTGAGCTGAGTAAAGGTGTGGTTTGTGTTATGGACAGTTTCATATCTGTTTTCTAGCTAAGAACACTTCCGAAGGTCTAAAGATGACATGCTCAGCAGAAGGGAGTTTCACTCTTTCTCCTTCCCTTATTCTCTCCTTGTTTCTTGTTGTACACTCGCTCTCATCTTAAAGGAGCCCACATCAAGGCACCCGTTTAGTGCTGGTTGGTAGGTGTAGGGTTTTTTATGACAGCATAATGATTTTCTGTCAAAAACACCCCTCACATGGTCTTGATTTGTGGGCTCATAAAGCAGAGGGGTGTACCTTTGCGGTGTTACTTATTGTTAAATTTAATCCTTAAAGAAAAGATGGTTAATAAATTACTTTAGATGTTAACTCAGGCGTTTATGGTGGCTGAATGTTTGCACTAGATGCAAATCTTTAAAAAGTTAATCATCAGCTTTTAACATCTGTTCTTTTTAAATATATACCCAAACAGTATATTCCTATTTTTTTCTTGCTCATGATCACAAGGGACAATATGAGAAACAGAAACTTTTAAATCGAACCACAAAAACAGTTTAAAACGACACAAGAAAAGAGGAAGTTGTAGTTCTCTCTTTTTAACTTCAGCTCATACCAGAGTCCCTTGTTTCTTTCCTTTGCTGACAGAGTTTGACCCGTTTGAGACCTCATTCATCCCTGCTCTGAGATGCTGTGCTAATTTCTTATTGACCTACAAATTCATTGTCCCAAGCAGAATGTCAAGTACAAGTGTCCCACAAGCTGGAGTGCCACTGATGTGTAGTGAGAACTTTTAAGGAAAGCGAAAGCAGCAGGCTTGTATATTTTTTTTAATCTCTCGTACAATTGCTTGTTTCGGTGTTCAAGCAGATGCAACAACGTGTTAATCCACTACAGATTTGCGTTTAGCTCACAGACATACATCTGAGGTCATAAACCTCATTTCATCACCTGAGGCATCTTTGTGGAGTCAGGAGTCTCTGTAGGGCCGCATACCTGTCCGTATTCTTCTGTTATTGCTCATGCTTGTGCATTTTTAGTTATTTCTATACTGCTGAATTTATGCTTCCTGTGGCCTTGTGCTCTGCCTGGTTTATTTAAGGCCCTTGAGGGTCCCAGGGCCTAGGCACTAGCCTTGAAAGAGTCCCGAGAAATACCTCCTGGTGGTGTGGCATTAGGACTGGATTTGCTTTCTCTTTAATTATGAGGGGCTGTACATACTCTGTTTACTGCGAAGGCTCAGAGAGGAACCAATCCATCATCCTGTTTGTCAACTCCAGCGGGAGTCTCAGCCTGATATGTTGGAGAGCGCTTTCTGAGAATACAGTCCTGAGAATGTGAACACCAGGCAATGGTGTATAGCCCTGTAGAAATACTGCATTGGATCTCAGAGGATTGCAAAATACTCCTTTTGTAGCATTGCAGAAAGTGTAGGAAAAAACTGCAATGTCTTCCTAATTATTACTGTATTCGTAAAGGGATAATTCACCCAAAAGGACCGAATGTTCCCTTAAATTTCTACAACATATTTTCCCAATTTTTTAAAATATTATATATGATATGAGATATGATATTATATTTTAGTGCTGTCAATGGATTAAAGACAACTAATCACACATTTTTCTAAAATTATTCACCTAATTAAACGCAATTAAATTCACCTATATAATTTTATTTTGCAACAATTTCCCACTCAATCATCAAATAATGAATTTAGAAACAACATAAAGACCATATATTTGAAATGTTTGTTTAATTACATCTTTTTATGAAGACGAGTATCACTGATACCAATATTACTGATGTCTCTATGAATTTTATTTTCTAATATTTATCGATTAACTATAGCCATTCAACATTACAGTATAATTAAGAGCTATCCATTTTAACATTTATTAGACCTTAAAAAAATACTTCTAATTTAAGTAAACTTAAAACAATCTTCACATAAACCCATTTTAATAAATGTAAGCAAGTAAGAAACATACAGAAATTGATTAAAGTTAAAGAGATTATTAGGTTTTTTGACTGCTATTACTTTAAGAGCTGCCACTCCAGAACATGATGCAGATCTGACACGCATCATATTTTCTCAAAACTCTTTACCTTTTCTGACCCACTTCAGGGTTTAAAGTCTCTACTAATGAGCTGACCGCATTAGTGCATGCATTTGAAGAGTATTTGCAAGCCCGGACTGGAACATTTGTTTTTATTGACATATGGCCTGACAACATCTCATCTGATCGCAGTTACCTGTTGCTTACTGAAGCGCTTACTATTTCAATATGTTAATAAATAATCATTATTATTATTATTATTATTATTATTATTAGTTATTTTCTTTCTTTTCTGTTTGGTGACATTAGTGGAGTTTAAATGACACCCTTCACCTTTAACCAGGCTCATGTCTGCTAATTTAATATTTACTTGATTTTTTTTTTTTTTTTTATCAGCCCAGCTTTAGCCCAGCCTGTCATTCAGAAGGTTATTGTTCATACAGGATTGAGGTCAGGGCCTAGCAGTGGATGTGAGGAAAAAAATATGATAGCCATTATAGAACCATTTGAACAGAATAATTAATGACCCTGAAGGATTGAGGGAAATATGAAAAGCGAGCTGCCGGACAGTGCTCTGGGATTCGGGTGCTTCATCATATTTCATGCTAATGACTTGGGCTTTGAACAGCTGCTCAAATTACATCCTGATAGAGTGATCAGGCAGAAAGCCAGACCAACATGATGGGCAATATGTCAGTGCTGAAGAATGAAGAGCGAGGGCGATGGTGTGTATAAATGTGTGTGTGGATGAGCTTTACTTGCTGGGCTGTTAGCAACGAGGGAATTAATGCACTGATAGGGGGAAGTTAAGGCAGTCAATTGATATGTAATTGCCACTAATGGAAGGTGGTTTTTCAAAACCTTTCAAGCCAGCTTTAAGTACAAACACTAATGATGTGAAGAGCCGTGTTGCTTCTGTGTGGAGTAGAGTAACACTAGCCTGATTAGCCTACTAAAAACAAACTACATTTGCTTTTCTCATATATATAAAATTGTGTGAATTATCCTTTTATTTAAACATTTATTTTCCTTTAAAACTATTATATTATAAGTAAATTAAATGCTGCAACATAAAATAAAAATTGCAATTGTCATTGCTATCAGTTAAATTTTGAATTTGAAATATTCCATCTGTGACAGGGAGATTTCAGAATTTTATTTAGCTTAAGGCCTTGTTTACACTAGTGCGTTTTCGTTTTAAAACCTCATTTGAAAATGAAAATGAAACCTCGTCTACACTGGCGTTTCCGATGCATTTCAGAAACGTTTTCGGTCCACACTACATAACCGAAAATGCATGTCATGACCATTCATGCAGGTACAACCATATATATGTATACAGGTACAACAAGGAGCATGAAGTTATGGTTTACACAGTCATCAAGGACACGCCGAGCCAATGTGGGCAGCCACGCCATTGTTTTCAAAAGTCTCGGTTTCGGTCCATTTACACTGAAACACAACCCCAGAGTTTTCAAACTAAAACAGGGTCTGCAGTGTTTTCGAAAGTCTCCGTTTTCGAGGGTTGAAAATGCCGGGGTAGTGTACAGGTGTTACCGTACAAAAAGTTTAGTGTAAAATGTCTGAATGGAAACTGTAAGTTAGGCGGTTCAGGTTGAATTAATATCAGAAGTGTAATATTTGTGGTTAGGAATCAGAATAAACCCTAAACAAGAATTATTTAGCATATCAATGCAATGCTGCCTTACAAACACCGCAATTATAAGCTGCATTCATGTCAACTCTGAGATTCCACTAAAAGCTGTTCACATCCTTGATCTCAGAAATGATTTGTTTCTATGGCAATGATGGCTGAACATTTCAACACATAAATTCACCTTGATACCTTCTTGCTAAAAATATAAAAACAAACTAGTCAACACTGGCTGTAATAAAATGATGTACAGTATAGAGGCTGCTGATTTATTAAAGCTGATGCCACTTTGGTGGTTTTTAAATGAAGTCCCAGCGGTCAAATGAGAGAAGAAAGAGCTTTTATATTAATTCAGAGTTTCAAATTTGTAATTATAACATGAAAGGTTTGAAAAGTGTAATTCTGACATGATGTGTAAAAGCAACAAAAGCTCCCAAGAGAATGCAATAACACATCGCATGCATATTTATTAATTACTTTCATGACACGGAAATAGAATTAAACATGCCTTAAAGAGACAACAAATGTCTTTGTTATTTTTAAAAAATCTTTTATTAATATTTCAGAATTATTTTCATATTTTAACAAGTACACTAAGTTGTGCCAACTTCCAATTTATCTAAAGACCTCCAAACAGGCTTCTTATAGCTAATTGTTATACCAGTCTGAATCAACATGCATATACAATCTGTAGCACTAAAGAGAGGCAGAGACGGTTAGTATGCTTTCTGCTAGATAATCCACTGCTTTCAAATCTGTGGCATTGACTACTGCCAACTGAGCACCTAAAAGTGTCTGCAGATACAGCTTCACAGCTTGCTAATGTATTCTCATACTGAGCTCCGAAGGGGCAGACAGCCGCTCTAATTGGTTCTTTTCTATTCTGTTAGCAGACATCTCAGCTGAGTCGCCCAGTATTGCGGATTCAAAGCTGTTTTGATTCATTCACTGTGATAAAATACTGCTTTTAATCAGATGCTTTATTCAAATTAGAATTATGAGCCCAATAAGAGACGCACAAAATATTTTAAAGAATGATAATAATTGGCACCCAAAAGCAGCATCGGACCCCATTGACTCTCATTGAATAGACAAACAGAACACTACTGGGACATTTATCAAAATATCATCTTCTCTTGTTTTCAGCAAGTAAATGATGACAGAATTTTCATGTTCGGGTGAATTCTCCTTTTAAATCATTAGCATTATTTGTACTATGTAAATGTTAAAATGACAGCCCTAAAAATGAGACCCACTAAATTAAATTGACAATTTCTTAAATCTGATGCAACTCAAAATAGTATGTTATTAAAATAGCATATGCAGTATGATACTAACCAGGCCTTGTTGGTACATTTTCCCCATTATAACCTTCACTGTCATTAACATGACCCTTCAGAGAGACAGCTTTCAAATGTCCCATCTTTATATGCTGATGAAAAGTATATTGCTTGATGATACATAATGTGGATCAGAGGATATGATGGGACGGAGAGAAAAAGACATCCTAACAAAAGCGTTGTACTGGAAAGGTCAGTGTAAATGTCAGCAGAGCTATGTGCTAACCTCCCATCTACACACATACATACACAAACACGCAACAGACACACACTTGTTTAAACCAGCACCCCCACTCCAAGTGCACTAAATCAAATAAATCAGGTGGAGGAGTGACGGTGTCCTGAGGAGCTCCCCCTCCCCCACCACCAAATAAATCAGACAGAGGTGCAGCCCAATCCTGCAGACACCCTCTCTGTCCTCTCTGCTCGCATGTCAAGGAAACCACAAGGAAGGGCGGAGGGTAGAAAGCATTTGATGCTAATATGATGCAAAGGAAAATCATAAAGACCTAAATCATAAAGACCTATAATATCATTATTAAATATTGTGAAGACAACATGTTGTTTCTGAAAATCTATTACCGTTTTGACTTAACCCTTTTCTTTATTAAAAGGCTGAAATGCGAGGGTTACCATTTTATGAAACCTTAAAAAAAAAAATCTTTATTAGGTTTTATTTATTAAATAAACTTCAATAAATCTGGACATCATTGGTAATGTTATTGTTTATAGTCTTCATGCAAACAAAAAGTGATTTTATTATTTAGTTTGTTGATTTTAAATCTAAAACCTGGTGAAACGATTTATATGTCAGTACTTTTTGAAGATTTCCAGCACATTTTAACACTAACGTGATAACTAATAACCTTGATCATTTTGGTCACTATAATCGTGATAAGAAATGTTCACAATGTTTCATCTCTCTCTCTCTCTCTCTCTTTCTAGTTCATTTACAGTGAACTATCCCTTTATCATATAATGTATTTGTGACGAGTGGGGCGGGGCCGAGGGACATGGGAACAGGAGCGAGGCCGGTGGAGTGATTGGAGATGAGCGACACCTGCTCGACCCACCGGTCTCGAGTCCAACGGAGGAGATGGAGGGATATAAAACCGGAGTTTTGTGATATAATGACAGTAATATAATGTTTGCAGAGTCATTAACCCTGAGATTCATTGGTAGAGTTTTCTGTCACTGAAGGACTTGTTAGGGTGGAACTCACTACTTGACAGTTTCACATCTCACTTTCTACACAACATCAGACAAGTCATCAGTTCAGATGAGGCTAAACAGTGCATGTTAATGGGCTGGGTTGAGTTTAGTCCAGGCATTTACAGCCAGCTTTTAGTAAATCAATTTGAACTTAAGAGCGCTTATAAAGAAATCTGATACTCCCATGTCATGTTGTCCAGTGTTTTCCTTGTTTGCTGCATTAAGACCTCATTACCCTGCAGTAACTCATCTGATAGGCTGAGATGTGTAGAAGCTGGACTGGTGATTGGGTGTGGTCATGTGCTCGCTTCAGAGGTTTTAATACAGTATGTGACTATGATGGGATACTCACTGGTGTGCTGCACTGATGATCTGTATTGGGATTAATCCCTTCAAAGATGCTACACTTGTACCTTCCCTGCAGAGCAGATGGAGAGCAGGGCAGGAGTTATTCTCATGCTGTGAACTAATCCCTTTATCTGCATAGCAATGCCTCTCACTGGAGCTCGATGTCAGACAGCAATGTTATCGGTATCTCTATCAATCTAAGTTATGTGGTCTCTCATTGAGAGGCTTGTTCAACCTGTTAATCTAATAAACATCGTCTCACTAAGACAAACTTTTCTCCTTTTCCACCCCCTCACACTCTCTCAGACTCTCTCAGTTTCAGTTTAGTGTGTTTTATTGGCATATGCAAATTTCTGTTATATCGTATGATAGTTTTAAATTTAATTCAAATTAAATAAAATGAAAATAACTAAAATTATATTTCTGAAAATATTTTAAAGTAATATTTTCTCATTTGATTTACTTGTATTTTAATATTTAAATTCATTTAATTAATTATGCTTTGACAATTATTTTAATAGTATTTTTATTATTTTATTTATAAATATTTTATTTTATTATTTTAATAGAAATTCTCAGTCAGCAAAATTCTGTATGTTTCTATTATAAAGTTCATAGTTAAAATTAAGTTAAAATAATTCAAATAATATGTCTGAAATTAAAATATTTTTAAATTTGATTTACTTGTATTTTGATTCATTTTATTTTTTTAATATCTAATTGATTTTATTACTTTTTAAATTTAACAGAAAGTATATACATAAGAGTTATTGGAATTAGAATATGTTTCTGTTTCTGAAGCTCAACTGTAGATGGGTTCAATTCCTAGGCAGAAAATATATAGTTCAGATGTATTCCTTGCATATACTGTAAGTTGCTTTGGATGCGTTTAATATCCTTCACGATAATTAACATGTTACCACCAATTATATCAAAATATCATACATATAGATAAATTTATTAAATTCATATTTTATAATAACTTCATCATCATTTACAGTTTTGCTAAATGTGTGAGGAAATGGAAATGGTAACTTGGCTCTAACCCATCACACATATTTACAGTAATGTGTGCAGAGTGCTGGCATTGTTTAGTTGCCTGTTGTCAACACAGTTCAGTGGTTCAGTTCTGGTCTAAATGTGTTCAGGAATGAGATAAAGCTCAAGAATAATCTGGGACGCTCCCTGTAACTGTGGAAACACATCACTGTTCATCTGTCAGCGATGAATGTGTGTAGCATTTTAAAATAATGCAGCCAAATCTCTGCATCTGTGTGCGACACAGTGATCATTTTCCGACTCTGCTTGATCAGCACCTGACCATTTCTTATCTCCAACCCCGATGAAATGTGATGTCTCTTTGTTTATGCTGAATAAAAAGAAGGGGAAATTCAGTAAGATTCAATTGTGCCCATGAACTGATCATTTATTTGCACAAGCTTTAGTGTTCAGTTCACTCTAGGAATTAGCAAATGAGGTAACTGGCGAAATCTGTGCTCAATGCAATTTTTTTTTGTGCTTAATTAATCTTCAGATCTTCTAGTGAAACATTAGCTGCTTATTACAAAATAAAACGGCATGCCTGGCTTAATAGTTATACAGTTTAGCATTAATATCCCTTAAATAGATTTATATTAGCAAATGATTAATCAGGGTTGTGTATGAGTCAGTGTTCAGGTGTACAAGATGTTTGTACTTAATCCTGCTCTAGCTTGTGTATTACTGCTTACACTTGGCATTGTGTACTGTATATATTGTGGCTCTTATGATAAATTCACTGAACGATCATAACAGGAAAAACTGCCATATTGTCTAACAAACAAACTAGACAGGAGAGTAGATTAATTTTTCATTGTGTGAGAACATGATGTGTGTTGTAAGAGTGCCATGGCTTGTCGGACGTAGCAACAGTAACTAAGAGGGCAGGTCTTTGCGAAAGGTCAGTTGATTATTACATTGTTCCTCATATGTATTGTACACTAAGCCCTCATGATGATTAAATCATTATGTTTTAATAATTGTTTGTCGTGCTTTAAAGAAGTACACTTGTTTTGTTTTGTTGACATGTAAGCTAACTGATTATAATTTTTACTGTAATCTGTTATTGGATATTAAATTTGCAGCTAATAAATTTCAACTTAATAATTACAAATGTGTCATTACAAATATATTTAAATACATAAAAATACAACTTTCAATAGAAATTACGTAGTTTACCGTAAATAGTTGTCAGTACATTCAGCAGTAAACTTGAAAAATATTGAAAGAAAAAAGTTGCATATAAAGATGTGTATTTAAGTCCTCCTTAAGTGGTTAAAAAAATAAATTTTTGAAAAAGAAAAAGAACTAAACCTAAACTATTTGTGTTTAATATACTATAGTGAATTTTCATTGAATTTCATTTTCAATGAAATTAAGTGACTGAAAACATTATATAAATTTTTTACAAGGAAATGTAAATGGGTAAAAATAGATGCACTGAGTACACAAATGACCTGTTGCATGTGCTAAACTAGTCTGATGGTCTCCCAACATGGTCAAGCTGGACCTGGTCTAGCTAGTTTTAGAAGGATTGCAGTCACTTTTCAGCTCAGACTAGACCATTTTATACCAGCTACGACCAGCAAACCAGCATTTTAGTACATACCATATACTATTACATACATTATTAAGTGTAGATTTGAGGGAGGTCAAGGCAGGCCTGTGGTACGTGAAGTAGGAAATGACTGTCTCTGGAGACTCTTGTCTGTTGGAGAATGGAGAGGCACAGCTGTTGCATACACACTCCAACACACTGCACAGGAAGCTGAGACTGTTGTTTCATAACTCATGGCCAGAAACATCTGTCACATTTCCAAAATGTATGTCAATCCTAACAGACGCTCTCACTCTGTGTGTAGATTGTAGAAGTGTTCAGTAAATATTCACTTCCTCTGATGTGTGTTTTTAAAGTCCGTCTGTGGTGATGCAGCAATTCTAGACGTCTGACCCTAGCACTGATTGTTAGTAGTGGGGCATTAGTAAATAACACTGCAAGTGCAAACCATCAGGGGATTGATTTCCATGCTGGCTGGTTAACCCTTGGGATGAGTGCGGTTTCCATAGGGACACAAAGTCAATTGATCAAAAGTGAATTTGACCCAGGGAATTTGCTTCCTGTTCATCTGCCCCCAAGACCTATCATAATGAAACCCTACACAGTTCATTAGCTATCTGTAAAGGGTATTATTTGATCATGGGGGGCACCTTCATCTCACAGGAATATATGGAAACTGTTAGGATCAGTTTTTCTCTTCAGAACAGGCTGATGGCCTTGTAGCATCCAGACTCAAGAAGGCCAGCTTTCTCTTCTTTTCTCACTATGAATTGGCCTCAGTCTGGTGATGAGGAGGGGGTTGGGCAGAAAACTGTGTCCTGATTGTTGTCATATTGAAGTTTTTGCAGAATGTTGTTGCACGTAAACTGGAGTGTTGCATTTAAAAATACTTCTGTCCAGATTTAAATCTCTAGTTTAGCCAAAATCTAATGCTCTGTGATCATTTCGCTTACATATTTTATTTTTTGAATCATGTATTTAATAAAAAAAAAATCAGTTATAATGAATGGGGTACTAGAGCTTTTAAGCATCAAAAAGGATAAAAAAAAAAAAAAGCATCATAAAAACAGTGTATAGTACTGTTCAAAGGTTTGGGGTCAAAATGTTTTTGAAAGAAGTCTCCCATGTTCACCAAGGCCTCATTTTTTATATCAAAAATCAGTAATATTGTGAAATATTATTACAATAACAAATATTTGATTCCTATTTATTTCATTTTTCAGAATTTTCAGCAGCCATTACTCAGTCATCAGTTTTGGCTTTATGTAACCAGTTTAAGAAAACATTAAGAAAATGCTGATTTGTTGTGCAAGAAACATTTTTTTAACATTTGTGTTGCATATTTGATGAATAGCAGGTTTAAAAGCACAGCATTTTAAATAGAAATCCTTTCTAACAGTATGAATGTCCTTGCTGTCACTTTTGAAGAATTTAATGTCACTGGTGAATAAAAGTATTAATTAATTTTATTTTTTTTACTTTTAAACGGTAGTGTTTGACTCAAGTCTTCTGCCACCACATCATTGATTCATGGAGAAGGAATCATTCAGACTGCATTTCTAAAAGGGATCACTTGATTCGTTCATTCAACAGTTCATTCATAAATATGAAATTGCTAATTCTCTCATGAACTCCTCATGAACTTGGGCAAATGGCAAAATTTTCAGTAAACAGTGGTCTGTTTATTACATAAAGCTATCACATGATTTCAGATGGAGATCTTGAAATCTAGTGCATGAGCTTCCTGTCACAGCGAGTGCAGTGTAGCAACAGACGACATGCAACCTCGTGTCCAGCTAAGAGCCAGGACGCGCCATATGTTGAATGTGTCATTCGCCCCTAACGTGGCCAAAGAGAAGCTGTGAAACTGTCTGTGTTTTATACGCTAATGGCCTCTTGATTGACACCTATGAAAGCTTTATTATTCTAACCAAATATTTCAGCATTTTATGCTACACAGAATGCCGACGATTTCTAGAAGGGGTTACAAAATGCTGCTGTATTACAATGTTCTTTTTTTAGAGCGTGCTCCTGGAGATGAGGTATTATCAAAGCTTCTGTCAGCAGGAAAACTTATAATAACAGAGCATCCACAAAATTCTTTATTGCATTACTGCTGCTCCGGTGCAATTATTTATTCAGGAGATGCCGCTGGCATTCGCATGAGAATCTTTTACTGGATGCGTTCTCAGCAGCAGCCCAGCTGTGCTTTTCCACAAAGTCCCGCCCTCTCTGTGACCCCTGGGGAGGAAAGTCTTTGCGGAATGGCTCTCTGTAACTATAAAGTAACTTTAAGGCAAATATCTATAGGTATGGTATTTTTTTCCACACTTTTTTTCCTGTCCTTTGGCAGCCAGATGCTGTGAATTTATGGGCTCAGTTCTTACACGTGATCTGGATCTTCATCCATGATGACTCTGGCAAAGAAGTGACCAGTGGCTTGCCCAAAGTGTTGCCAAGGACCACAGTTGCTCATCTAGATCTAGAACTACAGTCTTTCCAAACACATTCCCCCATCAAATGGCTTTTCCAGTGCTTTATATTATATGGCATTACACATTCAATCCTGACATTCCTTGCAAAGGAATCGCTTCCTTTTGGGTCCCATATTTCTTAAACTACAGTTATATAAGAAGTGCTCGATTTGGGTATTCTCATTATATTTAGAAGGTTAGATATTTTATTGATGATAGACGATGAAAATAGACAATGAAATGTGTACCAAAATCCCTTGGTTGAAAGTTGTAGAGACTTAAGGGTGGGAACTTTCAAAATAGTCTAGTAATCTTGTTGAACACCAATTATCACCTTAACAAATGCATGGCAACCCTTGGCTTTTTGTGGCTTTTACTTCTCTTCATCTGCATCTTATACTTCCTGAAATTCCATGAAAAACAATCATTAGAGCAAATCATTGCACAAACTATCTTCAGGGTTGCTATAGTAACTCTGGAGCACATTTGTGAGGATCTAGATACAGTTCTTGCTGCTTGTTCCTCAGACAGAAATGGATGCTGGTGCTCCCATGCATTTTAGCAGATGCTTGACATGAGCTCATGCTGAGAGACTCATAAGTGCAGTTCTACTGAACCTATGACACATAGTCTTCATTAGACCATGAATGCAGAATTTATCATCGCTTAGAAGAGTTACTTTGGCTTGCTGTGGGTTTTTCCATAATATGATGCTTATCTAACTAATCCTTTCCTCGATCTAATCGCCCGCTCTCTCTTTTTCCCTGCAGGCAACAATCACCCGAGCCAAACCAGTGTTCAGGTAGGACTCGTTTGTCATTTTTGATACTGTGAAATGTACAAGACTTGATTTCTAATAATATGCATGTGCTTTAACACCTTTTTCCCTCCAAGTGTACTGACATATTTGAGGTTTTTGCGGTAGGTATTTTCCAGTTGAATCTAATATAAAAAGATTTGTAGGGAATGTTTTATTATGATATCCATATTTTTATCTTACTACGACACATACAGAAAGCTCAGAAATCATATTTGACTCACAGGCCTATCAAGGTTTTAGATTATGCTTTGGAAGGAGGAAATAATTTAGCATTAGATGCTGGTAAAGGAAGGTTAGACCACAATTGGATTTCTATAATAGCATGCAGATAATGCTACACTTTCAATGATTGTTTCTTAAATTAATAAAATAAAATTAATAAAACAGTATCATTAATAACATTTATTATTCTTATTATCATCATCACCATCATAAGGGATATATAAATTATAGTTTGCCAATTTAAAAACAAAAGGTATTTAATTCAGGTAAAGGTAAAAATGTTTAAGTCAAAGTGAATCAAAGTTTGTGAATCCCTTTTATAGATAACTTTTTATAAAATATGATGTTCATGTTATTATATAGTATGTACAGATATCTTTATTATTTATTTTTGTTGATATGATTATTCATCATCTATCCCTCAGTATTCAAATGAAACCTCTACTACAGAAACCAGTGCTGAGGAGATATTCTGCACTGTTCAGCAGGCATTAGTTATGAAGTTTGAGAATCATTTAATATGTTAATGCCTACGCTTCAGTCACATTTGCATAGTTTCTGTCATTGCACAATTGGCTTTTTCATCTCATACAAACCTACAGTTCTTCTTCTGTTATGTATTAACCATGCATTTCAAGAGTAGGATGATAATATTTGGACTGAGGAGAAAAAGTGAAAGGCCTGAATAATTCCAACATAAAGATCAGAAGCGCTGCCCGGGCCTCAGTCACCACTGGGATGCCAGCCCTTTGATTGTTATCTGTCTATTCAGCTTGTGGAGGCGGGGCCCACCATCACACACCATCCTGGTCCAGGACTCTGTTTAATCTGGCTTGCTGTCAAATGAAACTAGCCTACATGTTTGGGTTACTGAGTGAAATGTCCAAGAGCCATTTGTTCTGAAGAAGCCTCAGGCTGGTTTCACTGCGCCAGCATGTCAGGATTCTGCATCTGTACTCTCCTGCCCCCTTGTGGCTATGAATCAGCAAAACTCTTGTGGACAAAGAGCTCTACCACAGTTAGGGATGCTTTCAAGTTTGTTCCATGACGTCATTTGGATCTGAGATCATCTGATTAATTAGTATACAGAATTTCAATCTGACTCTAGAACAAAAACGAATGAGGTTTAAAGTTTTTCTTGGCTTGCTCAAGTGCAAAGGTCTTTAAGAGAACCATTCCATATTAAAAACTATTATTCTTCTCTCCTCCCCTAATTCTTTTTTTAATGGCTCTATCCATTTTTGTGTCCAGCCTCTGCAGTGAGGTGCATTTGGTTGATGAAGGCGACTCATCATAGTGATGTATAATGGCTCCTGCGCTGAGTGCTATGTTGGGGTCAGAGGTCGCGGGGGCAGCGGTGCTGGCTAAAGGGGAGCTGGCACTTGTAGGCACGCTCACAGCACTCACGACTTTCCTGCTGCTTTCTGTCCTGCTGTTGCTGTGTGCAAGCTGCCAGGGGTGAGTATCAGTAAAACAAATACTTTGGTACATCTGATATTTTTAATTTATGCCTTTTTTTCCCTTTTTTTTGGAAGAAGAAGAAAATTACATAATGTTGTTTTAAAATATAGAGCAGACTTAATCATACCTGATACCAATATATGAAAATATGCTATCAGTATAATAATTGGAAATCTATCAATAACAAAATTCAACACATCCCTCATCTCTGTTATTACATATTTTGTTAATTACATATTCATTTAATTATGCTTTCTAAAATATTATGCTTTCCCCTACTAATATTATTGTTATGCTCTAATCTTTATTTAACACATTTTACCACAAATCCATTCTGTAGCATTCCACAGTTTCTCCCCAAATTGCCATGGAAAATATAAAAAATACCCCATGGACCTGTAAATGAGATGTGCAAAAATTTTTAATTAAATGAACCTTTATTTTACACAATATTTACAAAAAATTTACAAAATTCAGTCTATCACAAACGTTTAGTAGGCCTACATGTTGTGGTATTTATTTGCCATGATGAATTTCTTCAAAAGAAATCAGCTGTAATTTTCCTTTTTTCTTTTTATTTAAATTTTTTTTATACAATAATTAGAAATTATGTAAGTATTCTCTTAATAAAAAATATAACCATATAACTGGTAGAAAACTCCCAATGGTGGTTTCTTTTGGAGCAGATTTGAAGATTCAGTACTTTATTAAATGTGATTTTAAATCCTTTGCTGTCTAGAACACATATTAGATTGCATCTTGTAATATGATATTAAATGTTGCCAATTGTCATACTTAATTCAAAATTCTCAGTAATTCTCTCCCTCTGACTCAACAGGAAGAAAAAAGTGGGGCCGCCGGGAGACCATGAAAACCTGATGAATGGGGTAAGAATTGTGCTTCAGTGATGCTTTCCATCCAAGAGATTTAAGCCTGTGCTGCCTCATTGTGGCTCAAACAGAGCCTTACAGAGTCCCTCTGAACCAATCCTTATTTTTCATTTCAAAAGACATTTTTAATCACAGAGAGTCCCAAGATGACATGAACCATCTTGAGAGTGTTTTAGTCACGAGAATGTGTGACCGCTGTGCTTGAGGGCCTGGTAAAGATGGGAGAACAGAGAAGAGAATGGATGTCATTGTGAGACCCGGGACTTGGGGGAGAGAAGCATGAAGCAGACAGATTAACATTTCTGTTTGGCCACAGGGAGATGAGAAACTTCATGCATGAGATGCCTTTCTCTCTGGGTTTGTTGCATCTGAGTGAGTGTTTTCTGTGAAATGATCAGCCAAGGACAGAGTTCAGGAGATGTTTAGCAGTCAGGAGATTAGTGTGATCTACTGGGGGCATAACTGACTGCTAAAACACACACACACACACAAATTCATGCATTTGCACATAAACAGTTGTATAGGCAGGGTCTGTGGGTTTGTTTTATGCTTGAATCGTTCATTGTAACATTAAACAGCTGTAAAAATGTCAAAATTTTCCTTAATGTAAATGGTGTTAATATGCCATTGGTTATGCATACAGTATGACAGAAACTGTTACATCAAGGGCTCTCAACGTTTTGAGGTTTACGACTCATTTTGAATTCCTCAGGAGTAGTTAAATGGCTTGTAAGAATAACAACACATTTTACAACTCAGTCAGGTTTAATTGTTATTGACTGTACAAGAACTTAAATAAATCATTTGGACACAGGGATGTAGCGGTGAAAAAGAGGTGGACACCACTATAAAACTTGAATGCAACAACAAGAGTGCATTTAACTGAAGACTTTTACATTGTTACAAAAGATTTTATTTAAAATTAAATGCCGTTCAGCTGAACTTTCTATTAATCAAGAGTCAAAAGAAAAAGAAACGTATAACTGGCTCCACAAAAGTATTAAGCAGTGACACACAGCAGTGTTTTCAACATTGATAATAACAAAACAAATGTCACCTGAGCAGCAAATCAGCATGTTAAAATTATTTCTGAAGGATCATGGGGCACTGATGACAAAAACATTGAAATCTTATTGTCCCTAAATTTTAAATTGAAAAATGCTATTGAAATACCGTATTTTCCGGACTATAAGTCGCACTTTTTTTCATAGTTTGGCTGTTCCTGCGACTTATAGTCAGGTGCGACTTATTTATCAAAATTACCGTATTTTTCGGACTATAAGTCGCACCTGAGTATAAGCAGAGATGTATAAAGGACTAGAGACCCAGACTTGAGTAAAAGTACAAGTGCTCTATCAAAAAAATGACTTGAGTAGAAGTTGAAGTGCTCTTTAAGCACCACACTTAAGTAGAAGTACTAAAGTATTCAACATTTTTTGTACTTAAGTATTGCAAGTAGTCTATTTGAAAGTTTACTACTCAAGTACTGAAAGTAAAAGTACAAGTATTGTGTTATGTAGTTATTAAAGAAAGTAGTCAAAAGTTTGAACATATTGTTTTTACTATTTCAAATGATTAACCTAAAGGACAATCACAATTCCTTTGACTGTAACTTTTTGTAAACAAAAAAACAGATTAAAGGGTTAGTTCGCCCAATTTGCAAAATTATGTCATTAATAACTTACCCTCATGTTGTTTCAAACCCGTAAGACCTCCGTTTATCTTCAGAACACAGTTTAAGATGTTTTAGATTTAGTCCGAGAGCTCTCAGTCCCTCCATTGAAACTGTGTGTACGGTATACTGTCCATGTCCAGAAAGGTAAGAAAAACATCATCAAAGGTATCAGAGGGTCAGTTAGAATTTTTTGAAGCATCGAAAATACATTTTGGTCCAAAAATAGCAAAAACTACGACTTTATTCAGCATTGTCTTCTCTTCCGTGTCTGTTGTAAGACAGTTCAAAACAAAGCAGTTTGTGATAAGCGGTTCGCGAACGAATCATTCGATGTAACCGGATCTTTTTGAAACAGTTCACCAAATCGAACTGAATCATTTTAAACGGTTCACGTCTCCAATACGCATTAATCCACAAATGACTTAAGCTGTTAACTTTTTTAATGTGGCTGACACTCCCTCTGAATTAAAACAAACCAATATCCCGGAGTAATTCATTTACTCAAACAGTACACTGACTGAACTGCTGTGAAGAGAGAACTGAAGAGGAACACCGAGCCAGATAACGAACAACAGACTGACTCGTTCACGAGTCAAGAACACTGATCTATATATATAACTTATAGATCAGTGGTCAAGAACCGTTTCTGTCAGACGTGTCCGATTCGAGAACCGGGGAGCTGATGATACTGCGCATGTGTGATTCAGCGTGAAAGCAAACCGACACACAGAGCGTCTGAACTGAACTGATTCTTTTGGTGATTGATTCTGAACTGATTCTGTGCTAATGTTATGAGCCCAGGTAAACCGAAGGCTTGCAGTCAACGCCAATGACGCCATTACGTCGAGCGCAAAAGAACCGGTGAACTGTTTTCTTCAACTGGTTTATTGAATCGAACTGTCAGAAAGAACTACTGGTGATCCGAAAACCGATGCAACCGGTTCTTGACTCGTGAACGAGTCATTATCTGGCTCGGCTCGGTGTTCATCTCTCTCTTCACAGCAGTTCAGTCAGCACGCGCAGTCTTCTTAATCGCTTGATTCGCTCAATGATGTGCCAGCTTCATCAAACCTGCCATCTACAGTTCTGTTTGTAATGGAATGATTCGTAACATTTTTATAATTGTAACGAGTAACGATGCAGCACATAAAAAAAATATCGGAGTAAAAGTATTAAACTCATCGAAAATATGTACTGAAGTAAAAGTGGAAGTAGGAGAAAAAAATAATACTCTAGTAAAGTACAGATACCGCCTTTTAGTACTTGAGTACAGTAGTGAAGTAGTTCTACTTCGTTACTACACATCTCTGAGTATAAGTCGCATCAGTCCAAAAATACGTCATGATGAGGAAAAAAACATATATAAGTCGCACTGGACTATAAGTAGCATTTATTTAGAACCAAGAACCAAGAGAAAACATTACCATCTACAGCCGCGAGAGGGCACTCTATGTCTTCAGTGTAGACTACAGGAGCACTGAGCAGCATAGAGCGCCCTCTCGCGGCTGGAGACGGTAATGTTTTATATTGGTTCATTTCTCTTGGCTCATATCTCTCGGTTCATGTCAAATTACTGTATTTTCCGGACTATAAGTCGCACTTTTTTTCATAGTTTGGCTGGTCCTGCGACTTATAGTCAGGTGCGACTTATTTATCAAAATTAATTTGACATGAACCGAGAGAAATGAATAGTTATTAATTTATTAGAATTTAAATCGGAGCAATTCATAGTTTGAAAAATAAATTTGTTTTACTATTGAACTGTTTTAATGTTAAATGTTTTACTGTTTTAAACAACTTTGTAGCTTTGCATTGTAGCCAATATTTCTAATTCTAATAGTTCTAATAGTAATTGATTTATTAGAATTTAAATCAGAGCAATTCTTAGTTTGAAAAAACGTTTTTTTTAAATTGTTTTACTATTGAACTGTTTTACTGTTAACGGTTTAACTGTTTTAAACAACTTTGTAGCTTTGCATTGTAGCCAATATTTCTTACATAACATTTTAAACTCAAGAGGTGCTTCCTATTTATAAATAGTTGAGTTTGAAATTTGAAAGTTAAGTGATTCGGCGACAACACATGGAGCTGAGACCTCAAGGTTGATACCCTCTGTATTATAAAGTGAGTATGAAATGATTAAGCAAATGCATGACATTATCTCTCTGTTAACACTGTAAACCTCTGTAGTTTTGATGGATATCTGAAGGCTAACCTTTACACGATGATGTACATCTTGCCTGTCAATATATTGAGGAGGGTTTCGTTTAAATGGTGGTGTCTGTCACAGCCTGACAGGTTAAATGGGGTCTTTGTCTTGCTGTGACAATCTGAGAGTGGCTCTCAGATTTACCCTCCTGTATCTAAGGACTTCATCACCCTGGCAACAGACATTTCAATGACCTGCCACTAGGTTGTCCCATAGTAACACTGCACAGTGTTTTTGCTATGGTTTAAAGATGCAAACAATGAGCTCAATCCAAGTGTCTTTGTCTTCGGTCTCTTCATAACAGGGGTTCTCAACCTCTTTTGGTCCATGACCCTTTTTTTTTTTTTTTTTAATTCCTGCACCCCTCTAGTGTCATAGAATCAAGCGATGCATGTTACAATCTCACAAGTGACATTTACAGTCAGTTTTATTATTTACTCTGTAACTATAAGAAATAATCAGAAGTCCAGCACGTATCTCATCTTGACCCCTCAATCTATGACAACCCTGTGTGTTTTTGTGACCCCAAGGTAGTATTTTATAGTATTTAACTTATATATATAGTGCATAGGCAACATTTTCTATTCTATTTCCCTGCAGGTGTCAGAAAAAGAAGTATGCAGCCAGTCAGTAGAGAGCCATGGTACTGACTTGGCGGTCAGCAGCTCTCATAATGGGCCTCTTACCAGTGGTACAGGTAACAGTTCTACAGCAGCGTTTTACTGACACTGTTTGTAACCGACTATAGCAGATAGTCACACTCTTTCCACTTACCTTTATCCTCAGTACTAACAGACACAATAGACACAAGTCCCCAGCCTTCAGAAGACATGCTGTCCAGCCAGTCAGAAATCAGGTCCTCTAAGTATCACCAGGACCGTGAATTACCCAGCATTCCACACACCGATACCCTCAAAGCAGCTATCGATGCTCAAGCTCCCTCAGGAGAAGGCACGTATGAGGTGGTGAAGGACAGCGCCTCCCGTGATGTCAGTGTTGAGGACTGTCTGTACGAGACGGTGAAAGAACTCAAGGACACTGGCCTCCCCAACGGTACACTAAGCCCAGAGGAATCACCTGCACCTCCTCTTAACTGCCACCCAAGCCCCGCTACACCAGATTACACCATGCTGCCCAATGGTGTGGAGTATGCCTCTGTCAACCTTAGCAAGAAGAGCCGCTACAGCGCTGACATGGAGGCCAGGCACTCAGCCACCATTGTGAATTACGAAGAGCCCGAGGACGAAAAACCACCTCCTGTACCAGACAAGGTACTGGATGAGAATGACAACCAGCAGATTCTGAACGGACAGGTGGGGCTAACAAACTCTCTTTCTTATAAAAGTACCATTGTTGTCCTGTAGAGTTAACTGTAGAGTACATTTCAATTCATTTCAAGGCATAACATACCTGCATCTGTTTTGCCTGGCAGAAGCTGTACAGGTACTGGATTTTGTCAATAGTTAGTGCTACCGATACTTTAGAAGGACTGTTAGCATTTCTTTTACGTATCATCTATGCAAAGTACCAGTAAGTTGGTATCCCTATACCTTAGGGGTAGTGTAGTGTCCAATCCTCTTCCTGAAGGGCACCTTCCTGCTGGGTTTAGCTCCAGCACACATCCTTGGAAGTTTTTTTTGTTGCTGCACTACATTTGGATAAATTACTTTGTGATGTCTGGACGCACTACATCCACCACTGTCCTATGACTACAACTTCAGTCATTTCACTTCTCCAACTTTTATGAATCCTCTCTCACCACGTTTTGCTTAATACAGTATATGGCAGGGAACAGGGGTGTTGCAATATATTAATATTGACAATTGACTTTTTTTTTTTCAACGTTTGTGATATCGTGACAACCCCATAGGAAAATGTTTCATATTTGTATGTGACAAGTAGTCTAAAAAATCAATTAGGGTTGAAACTAAGAGCTAATGGCCTTGCAGGAGCATGATAGGACACCCCTGGAATAGCGTGCAAGTGTCATGGTAAATGAGTACCATTTTAGAGTACCATCATAGTAGTATTTGATACCATTACCCTGGCACCTCCACAGTACTGTATTTGTAATGTTCATTAAGGAGTTAAAATTGTTTATACAGCATCAGTTGCTGTCCTGCAGTAATCATTTCCTTTAGCAGAGTGAACCCTTTGACAAGTATAATTGAGAACAAAGAAGAATAATCTCAGAAACAAACCAAAAAGAGCTGCACCAGAATTCTCCAGTGCCAGCTAAACTTAAAGACTGCAAGGGAACAATAGAGAACAGTGTGTTTCCAGTTTAATTACAGTCTTTTAGGATATGTGCTGTGGTTGACGGTGATACGTATGTGTCCCTGTAGCATACAAATGAAGCCATCTGTAGAGGAGAGCAGACAGGCTGCTGTTGCGCCCGCACTCAATGTCTGCACACGGTGTGAGCATCCACTACAGCCACACGTCACTGTCACCAGTCGAGGACGCCCTGCCCCTCTTTTGTTCATCACTGCCTCTTGCACCTTTGCTCTGTCAATCTCTCTCTCTCTTATGCTCTAATGTATGCTTTCTCTGTCCTTTTGTTGTTCTCATTGGGTGTTTTTTTTTTGCCATGTATTTCTGCATTTTTGTCCTTGTACTCAAGATCAATTATGTGTCTTTTCCACCAAAAACAGTGCTAGATCTCATGCTCGGGTGCATTATGACACAATGTATTATGTTTAGATAAGCATAACACATCACAGTCCGTTTAAAAGATTTGAGAACACACTTTAACATTCAAAATGCATCGTTAAAATTTATAATGAATAAAATTACAATCAAGCAATCAGTATCCACATTTGATATTTGTGAACAAAATAATTGTAGTCAGATTGAGAAGTAAAGAGTCTGATGTGACACAACATACAGTACATGGGAATGGGGCGTTCACCAACTGAACAAATTTGAATGCTTACAGAAAGCAATTAAGTTTTGTTGTGCATCAGATTTGCCCAAAGTGATTTTCCAAAACTTGCCAGCCCTTGGGCTTCTGATGTCAATAGTTTCTGATTTTAGGAGCCAGTGCAGAACAAATTTTGCCCAACCTTTCTACAATGGAAATGTGTTTAATAGCTCCAGATTGGCCAATGCACTGGCATCAACACAAGATTTGGCAACAGCACTGGCACTCTTGCAGTTGTACGAAGTCAAATGTTGAATCACTTGCACTCTTTGGGGAAAAGTTTCTCCTGCTACATTGTGGGTTTAAACTTGACACCTTTCAATCCAAATCCCATTCACTGCGGCCTGATGTAGAAGTGTAATGGGGCAGCAGTCACATTTGTGTGTAACGTGCGCATGTGGATCAGTGGATTCCAGCTGTCCACTGTCTGACAGCTCACCCTCATGATGAATGAGACGGCAGAGCATGTTTACAGGTACATCGGTCTGTGTTAAAGCAAGAGAATCATTCAGTTAAAGCTGGGACAGCCAAACTGACAAGTGCATGCTGTAACACATGCACACACATTGCCTCATTAGTTCACGGGGCGGACTGCACTGTACTTTATGTTTGGTTATTTGAGTGAAGCACGCCAGCCTGGCTTGAGTGGAGTGCCATGTGTGTCATTATGCATTGGTGCCAGTGACTGTCACTATGCTAGCGTGGCGGACTGAGGGCAGCTGTCTTTGAGAAACTGTGATTTCAGCACATCAACACTCAGAATCTTCTGCTGAAGGGAAGGGCTTTTATTGTTAGCACTGATGCCTTGTCATGAGATGTGTGGGCACATGCTGACAACTGTGTAAAAGCAAATACTAATCGACACCACTAAGAGCAGCGCTACAGGTCATTGCCCCACACCCTGGCCGTACTGTCAGCATCCTGTCACAGTCAGGGTATGATCTAATGTGAACTTCACAGGGAATTCAGCCACTGTGGTATTCAAGGGGAATGTATGTGTTCAGTATGAAGGGCACTACAAACTGATATTATTAGGGAAACAAATCACCCAATAGTCATTGCATTCCACCTCAGTACAATGCAACATTTGGCTAAAATAAATGAAATTTTTACGCAGGTGTTTGTGGGTGTAGTTAAAGTCCCTTCAAGGAGAGTCGGTTCACTCTGTGGCCATATTTGCAACACCTCCAGGCCGCTATTTCGGTCATGCAAGACCAACTTCTGTCTACTTGAATGAAGAAATAGCAAAACTGCTTGCCAAACTCACATTTAAAAAATGTATTTCAATTGAGCAATAATAACTGATATGAACTGTCCAATATGCTGTTTCTAATGCTCAAATAGCGCAAAAAAAGTGCATGTTTCAAGGTTGGTTTTGCAAATGTGCATGTACAGTCCTATGCAGACTGTTTTTATGGGAACTGAAGCTTCTAACAACAACTGCTGTGATGCAATGAGTTTATCAATCAGGTTCTTTTATTTATAAGCCAGGACTTGTTCCACTATATTTCGCATTGCACTTTCTCAAACTCATAGTAATATGTGTGAATTGTCTCAGTGTGTGTGTGTGTGTATGTGTGTGTTTTGATAGGGCATGAGATGTGACTGTTATGATACTGTTTTCATAAGCATGAGTGATATAATAGTTATGAAAATCCATATATTCTCGTATTAAAAATTATCACTAAATTTACATTTCAATATATAATTAATGCAAATACACTGTATGTATGCATATGTGTGTGTAATGATGTCATCACAAACAAACATCCTAATCTTTGTGACTGTCTGTGTGATGATGTTGCCGTGTGTTTTAAACACATCTGATAATTATTAATTTCTTATATGGACAAATCAATGGAAGAGACATTCTAATTGATATAGAGGGCTGGATAGTGAATTAGCAGATAAGCCTTATTGTAAGAGATATTTGTTAGTTGTGATGAGGTCAGGGGTGCCTTTGCGGAGCCACACGGATGGGCTATTAAAATAATTGCTTTGCTAATTAAACCAATATCAAAGCACATCTGGAGAGTCCCTGATGCACATTCTGTGCAATCATATCAAAGCAAAGCAAACGTCAAGTTCACGGGGTGACATGGCTTCATCAAAGCAGGCTTGAATGGGTTATAGCAAATGTCCCGCTTGACTGTAATCTCTCTGTCTGTGAGGTGGCTAAAATAGGGATTGATATTCTTCTCCAACAGCCAAGGTGTCTGTTATTGATCTTCTGTAGGATTTACTTTGTTAATTTAATGACCCTATTATTGATTCTCTTTGTAAATATACAACCGCTCTTGCTAGGAGAGGAACTGTACATTTGATTTCAATCAGTAACTCTTAAGTAATGAATGAGTGGCTTCATTTTTTCATCAATCAGTCCTTGACACTAGCAAGTGCCAGCTGAAGTGAGCCATTTCCTCTGCTGCTGTATGTTTAACCTGATTAAATACGAAACGTCTCTAACCTAATGGTCTTGTTTTAATCCTTGTCCTACAGTTACACTCCCCGCTGATGACTGCAGCGCCTCTGGACAATGTGTCTCCGGACAGTGAGGTAGGCTCAGCATCAGCATCTTTTAAAGATCAACTTCAAGTCTTTTTGCAGTTTTTACCAATACTAATATTTGCAAATTAATATTGCACTGAATCAAGTCTGTGGAGTAAAGATATCTAATTAGCTGTAATTTCAGTTATCAGACGTGTACTCCAAGGTAGTGAAGAATACGATAAAGGAAACTGAGAATGACTACAGCAGCATTGGGGAGATCAAGGGAATGGTGGCGGAGTCGACTTCCAGTGATCTTTACGCCACAGTTGGGGAAGAAAGCCCAATGGCTCTTGGCTCCCAGCCTCCAGAGGGGCTTACAGAGAATGCAGACCCTGGGTACGAGACCATCAAGACCTCCAAAGCATCTGAAGAAGCTCATCAGGGCAATGGGATAGTGGAACCTGACTATGAGAGTGTGGGGGAACTGTGTCTCAACGTGGAGATCTCCCGTCTCTGATTACTCAACTAAGGGACTGTGGATACTGAGAAATCACTTCTCTGAGGTTTAGAAGTGGAAGTTGGGGTGGTATCATGAGTATAATGCACTTAGCCTTTCCTGATTGAATGTTTTTGAGCATAGCATTTATGCACCCGCATTGTTTTTGAATATTATAAATTAAAGGGTTCATTCAGACCTGTGACCCAGCACAGGAAATGAAACACTCTATAGTCTCTCAGAAAAGGGCAACTATTCTGTCCTAGCATTTGTTATTTTTAATGTTTTGCTGGGCTGTCGATGTGTGCAACGATAGCAGTTCATCTCCAATACACAAACCTGCTCGAATCGCTTTCCACGGCTTGTTCTTATTCTAGTGTAATCACAAAACAAAATGCTAACAAAAGTGTCCCACTACTGATATCCACTTATATACAGCTGTAATTATGGTTTATTAAAAATAAGGAGTTACATTAGGACGAATTAGAACCCAAACACCTCATACACAAAGGAATACTTTTTGCTAGACCAAAGATTAAACATTTACATATGTATGAATATTAAGCCAGAATAACAGCAGTATTGTGAGAATGTAACAGTACAAATGTGACTGAAATGAGTTAAGACATTTATAATGCGAATGTTATTTCAGACTACTTATCAGAATAGTAAATGATCATGTTTAATTATCTTTGCATATCCTAATTAATATTACATGAGCTAAGCCTTCACCATTTTGTGACATAACAAGCAGCACATCTGTGTAACCCCCTTCCCACGTCTCCACCATTTTTCAAAACAAAGTGACACCAATGACTGTGCTCTTACTAGAAATATTTTATTCATAATGTGTACTAGTAGCTTCCATGCTTTTGCATGCTGCACCTGCTGTGAGCTCCATTCTGCCTGTTTTCATGTGATACTAGTTGAGCAACTGACAGAGTTGTGTCCTTATATAACCCCCAGGAGAGAACCAATCAGAACCTGTTAACAGCAGACATCTCATCTCAGTCCATTAAAGAAATACACTCATTCTAATCATTCGGAACTGCTGGAGCATTTACTTTCACAAGTAGTTAGCAAACGATGTTCACATAACGCACATCAAAATATAAAAGACGAACATTTAAATGTTGCCATCATTCTGAGATGTTTAACTTGTTTATAATATGTATATGTCTATGTATATGTATAATATAATATCAATATGTCAAATCACAGGCTCTGGTGAGGAAGTGACCTTTTAGGTACGCAAAGTTAAGCACACTAATTTATGAGTGTACTAAAAGGGTATTAATGAAAAGTTGGCCATTATCTATCTATTGCTGGCGTGAGTTCACATCTTTTTAATTCTTCATTTATTGCCATTTCTGATGTAATTGAGCTATGTTATATCAATATGTATGTGTGATTTTATTTTTTTATTTTTTTAATTGATGCAGCTGTATTGGTTGAGTATCAGATACAGTATATATTTCAGATATTGTTTGGTTTTTACATGTAATAGGTACGCAACATTTCAAAAGGCTGAAAAGAGACATCTATTCAAGGTACTTCCACACTGCAGCTTTGCCTGGCAGCTTAGTAAATGTATTTTATTATCAGGTATGCATTTAGCTGCTTATACATTCATGTAGCAGTATAATCAAAAAGCATAGCGCATCCAGACACTGCATGGGACAACTTCATGCCAAGAGACATTTGTAAATATTCAAAAGACTATTTTAATCTGTTAAATTATGTCAATATTTCATTATAGTTCTGTAATAATTGGCAGCAGCTCTCAAGTGACAGCACGTGGAACTTTTATAGTTTGTTTGTATTGAGGAGCTAACAAAACTTTTAAGAGTCAGTGGAGTATATGCTGTTTTCTAGATGCATTTTTAATTAAAGAAAATTTAAAGGAGGTTTATTAACATTTAAAAGGCTAATTACAGGAATATGCATTGCTTTGTAGTTCTTTAGCACTATTTAAAATGTGAGGTTTAATTGAGAACTGTGGATGGAGTCTAGATGTTGTCCGTGTTTGTTTGTAATGGTACATTGTGTTGGTACAGGTTTCATATTGAGAAGATCCTTGTTTTATTTAATATCATGGTGAAACATTAAACATTTGGTTTCTTCCTCTAACCAAATTCAGTGTATTAAGTTGTAAATAAGAATTAATTTTGCATTTGTTTATTTCATCATAATCTTTGCATTGTGGTATTCGCTTATTAAACAATATAGTCATGCTTATAAAATAATGTGTGTGCATGGTTATTTGTGTGTGTGTGTGTATATATATATATATATATATATATATACATTAGTATATTTTCTTAATAGTGCTATATTTACATGGCAATCTCGTCTGAAAAGAAAGAACATTTATATTGATTTGTGCTCAAAAAAACAATATAATCTCTTCATATTTAATGTCAATTCTACTAAACTAAATTCTCAAGTGTAGAAAAACAACCTTTAATAAGGTGGTTTTATTATCATGTCAGTACAGTGGTATATTAGTGGACAAATATATTTTACTGTACAGCCAGCCAGCTATTGATTGAATCTGTGGTCAAAGCAACATGCATTTTCAATGCAAGCACTCCATAAGAGAGCGGTAGCAAACGTGGGCATTGAATTGATTTTTTATCTTCACTTCATAAAGATAAATTGTTTCTTAAAAGATTAAATCTTTTCAGTCATGTCTTAAGGGGTTATTCCTATAGACAGTGTGTTATAAGCAAATCATTACCACAAGCACAATTACCACAAGGTAATTATGTTATACTTTGAGAGGTTATGTGAGAGGTGCAGTTTTTTTGATCAATGCTACAATCGATTCAGAACTTAAACTGACAACCATATACAACATGTACATGTTTGTGTTTAACCACACAAAGGTAAAAATGTTCTATTGAGGCTTATAAAGTATATAATCCACAAAAGCAGGTGGATTACTTCTAAAATATAATCAATGCAAATTACCCTTAAAACTGTCAGTAAGTTACGTCTACTGCTATTTTTACTATTTTAACAAAAAACTTCTTAAGCTACTTCTATCAACATTAAGAGACTTAATTTCTAACTGTATGTTTTAAATGAAAAAAAAATTACCCATTTTGCTCATTTAATAATTTTAGCATGTGCTGATAAAAAATATATATCTGCTCTCTGAGTCACTGAATGAATGTAAAATACATAAAACTGAAATAAAACATTATTTAAATAAAATTTGAGTAAAAGATTAGTTAATTATAGCCTTTCTTAACTGCAAACATGACATTTTTTAAATGATTGAAACATGGTGATTTTTTCCATGTGACTGCATGAGTTATTTCAGTACAGTATGTAGTCAAATAAGGAAAGAGACAGATCTCTCTTCATTTTATAGTTCCTGTTTGGGATACAGTTACTTTCAGTTTATGTGCCAATATCTGTTTTTGATTAGTTTGCTACTAACAGTGGTCTACGTTACACTGATATTATTTGTCATAATACATTGAGTAACATGTTAGTCTGAATGATAAAGTCATTTTCTCTTCCCAAACAGACCTAAACTGTACCTCAAAATATTAGTCCAAATGCATGTTATTCAGAAGGTGAAAAGCAACTGGCTACCTTAATGACCTACTTCAGACAAGATTCTCAAACTCACATCTAATGGACATCCCATAAGATGAGGCCATGGGAGAGGAGTTGTGCATGGCAGTGAAGCGATTACAACATGAGGAATTTAGTATTGATTACATTCATACTGCACACATTTACAATATATAGAATATTATTTTTTTAAAGGTTGCTATTACATTTGGAATTTAAGATCATTTAAGCATGCATTAAAGAGAGAGGTTCAGCCAGAAATAATAATCACATTAATATAGCGAGAGAGGCTGTTATTCTGCCATCTCTTGTTGTGTTCTATGGAAGTATAGAAATAGGTTTGGAACAACATGAGAACGACTAAGGCACGTTCACACCAAGAATGATAACTTAGGATCCACAGCAGCGGCTGATATCGTCTGTTTATTTCAAGTGTACACTTGTCTGCCACTTTAAATTCTCAGGCTCGTTATAGCAGGATTGATTCTGATTGGCTGTCAATGTTTTTATCATTCATCAGCTAGAAAAAATAGTTTTGAAAGTGATTCCAACGATATTGTTTCTCTGTGCCTTTATCGTTATAGTTGTGGTCTGCTATTCTTTAATACTGAGAACGATTTTTAGAACTATATTTTTATTGTTTTCTGTATAGCTATCGTTCTTGGTGTGAACAGTGGCGTGACATTTCCCAACCAGGCTCCGAGAGGAGCCAATCACAACACACACTGGCCCAGCTAACCAATCACAACACATTTCGTATTTCAGAAGGCGGGCCTGGGGAGATAGGCGTTGTAATAATGTAAAATATATGAAAAATGTGTTTTCCGAACAACCTAGTATGAGAGCCTGTTCTAGTACACCCCTAAAACTAAATCAAGACTTTGTAAAAGAGCATAAAAGGGCCCCATTAACTGAAGATTTTTATCCTAATTTTGTGGTAAACTACCCCTTTAAGACATCAAAAATACAAATAAGTCAACAGCCTTTCCTTCTTCAACATAACAAATCCCGTTTAAATATTTGCATTATGGTTAGAGTCAGACAGGCTTATGTTTTGGTCTGTGACGACAACTAGTGATTTCCATAAACAGTTATTCTGCTACTGACAGGTCCCACCCGTCCCACCACAGAGGACCCTCGGGATCCCTGCCGCCTGTCAATCATTCGCGTCGGGTCACCCACTCTCACTCTAAACTCATAACCCTGCTTTGATCGGATATTATCATCACTGTTATTAATGTTATAAACACTAACTGGCTACCTAAATAATAACTACATAAAGACGCTCTTCTCTTCATCCTTGCGTCATTGTTTTAATCGCAGCAGCGCCCGTTGCTTTTGTTTGGAGGGAAACTGCAGGAGAGCGCGCGCGTTAGCGACTGGAGGCGTGTGTGCCGCCAGCCAATGAAAGCGCACACTGGCTGCGCGAGCGCACATGTTCACAGGCAACATTCCGCCGGTAGAGCCAGCGGCTTCTAAAAACCCGGATGGATTTTTCGGAATGGAGTCTATCTCACACGAAACCGGATTTACGGTGATGGGGGGGCGGCTGGCTGGCTAATAAAACAGCATCCTCGACACTGGGGACGACAGTTTAGATTATTATATTAATCACATTTCTGGAGGTGTGCTCTTCTGTGATTTATCACATAAATGACCGTGGTGTTTCTTGTGAGAAATACATCGTGTTTATCGATCCAAAACTGCCGCTCCGCGCCGTGTCTTACCACAACCCGTCAGCTATAAGGGAACGGCAAGCAAAACAAACAGGTCGACAGAAGAAAGATATTGCCGGTCGGTGCTTCGGTCAGACGGACAGAGAGCTTATCAAGCTTATCAAGCGTAGCTCATTTGCATTTTGTAACGGTTCGCTGGTCTCGCGTCCCGACCATGCGCGCTCACGCCGGTGAAATATGTGGACGCGGTTATGATCTGTGGTAATTATGTCGTATTTTTCGCACGATCGGCCCATTATGACGGTCAGTCCGCTCGGGTATTGTCAGCGTGACATTTCTTGTTTTTGAAGCGACATTGCAGTGCAAAGATCCAAGTAACTGTATTCGCGCATTTTATTGATATATCAACTATGCATACGCGGCGGCTGGTGAAGCGCTCGGTCATTGGGAGCCGCGTGTACGCGCCGGGTTTAACGGGAGACGCGGCTCCGCTCACGGGAGTGATCCAGGCTGTCAAACAAGACAACAGAGATGCTTCGACCGGCCATCGGCGCAACCTGTACACGGTGCTCATGCAAGACGGGAGCATGAAAGACTACTCCGAGGAAGAGATTGCACAGATGACTGCGAAAGCGCCGCTAAAGTCGAGCTTGAAGGTGTGTGTGCTCAGCTGGGCTTGTTGTTGTTGTGCTGCTTGTCGTATACGGAGAAATTGATTGTTTGATGGTTCAAATAGTTCTAATATGAATGTGTGAGAGTATACATTGCAGTAATGATGCAGATGCTACTACGTAGTCTTTGGCTCCATATGGAACATTTTGGGGCCAAATTACTTCTTAGTTGCAATATTAATAGTTAATTGTAGAATCGCTCGATACAGATGGTCGTTTAGAAGCGCCGGTGTCCGTGCACACAATCTAGTGCATTAAAGTCTGACACTTTTGGTCTCTCCATTGTTAGTTGCAGTAAAAGACTGTGAACTACACATGAATTGGAAATGTACTTTGATTGCATATCGTCTTACTTTTTAACATTTTAAGTTTAGTTAAGTTTGACGTTCACTACTGTGATGAAGGGTCTATCTATATATAAAAAGGTGCTTTGGTCACAAAAATGGCCTAAATTAGTTAAACTGGTATTTTTCTTTATTTAGGATAAGTTTGTTTTTGGAATGATTTCATTGTATTTGTGCAATATAAATATCATGCTATTTTATCAGAATATTTCGGAAATTAATATGTATTGAAAAAAAACATGCCTCTTTTAGACTTGCACTATTTATTTACTAACAGCTTGTTTTCTTTAAAAACAAGCTTCTCTGTTGTTTTTTTGTATTCTATGTATTATTTTTTATTTATTTATTATACAATTAACAAAAGCAAAAAAAAACCTAGTTTGCTTATTTTCTATTCATATTCTATCTTTTTTCGTTTTCTTTTTATTTCGGCTATTATATGATTTAAAAAACCTTTCTACATACTGCATTCAGTTAACTGAGACTTGTTATAGCACTGGAAACATTATTGCTCTTTTGTTGATTTTGATTGCCTCCATTGTCCTCATTTGTAAGTCGCTTTGGATAAAAGTGTCTGCTTAATGACTAAATGTAAACGAAACAATACTTGTGGAATATATATATATATATATATATATATATATATATATATATATATATTGCAGTATGTTAGAAAAAATAAACTTAATTATTTATTTTGGAATGTATTAATTTAATAAGAACGATAAATAATAGCTGGTGTTCGAGGGAGTCAACTCAGTGACGGCTCTGAATGATTCACTATGTATTCAAATCGCGACGCTAACTCGCTCGGAAACTCAACTCTTCTGCTTCGTGAATCTTTTAACTAAAAAGAACCGGTTCATAAAAGACATTTGTTGGAGAATCGGACATCTCGCGCTGTGTTGTTCAATGCATTCAGCGAAGACAACGCAACAGAAGATGCGAAATATCGGTTTTGTAAACACTGACTAAATAGATGTAATTAAACTATGGGCGATATCACGTCATGACAAACACAAAGTTTATCCGACTGACTAGATTTAAAAATATGCTTGTCGTAAATGAGGCTTGTTTTGTTGCATTTGTGGCCGTTGTAGTCGATGTCTATAAGAGGGCTGTGTAAGGCTACATTCACACTGCAGGGCTTAATGCTCAATTCCGATTTTTTGAAAAAATGCGATTTTTTTTTGCAAGGCCGTTCACATTTCCAATTAAATGCGATCTTTTGTGATCTCCTGTGTGAACGTGAAATGACCCAGAAGTGACCCGCATGCGCAGAAGAGTACTCAACGCTCAACGACGTCACTCGTTGTTTGCGGAAGTAGCTAACGTTAAACATGAATGTCAACAACAGTGTAGTCAACAGCGGAGCTCTTTTTGCAATATTAAAGTTATTTTCCCAACGGAGCCAGCACAATTACAATCTTCTCATTTTAAGAAGAAAATCAAAAATAAGGAGGAGAGCAAGGCTTTTGGCCATGGCGTTTTGTGGAGCAGTGTTAGCAACGTCGGTACAGAGAAACGTGTGGGTGCGGAGTCGCAGCCAGGAGTGGTGGGATACTGATGTAAGTGGCTTCATTAATACATATTTCATCAGTTTATCTTCTTGTTCCCGCCTACTTCAACGCAGACGTATGACATTTGTAGCGTATAAATGACGTACGGGTCGGATACATGTGGCCTGGGCGTTCAGACGGAGGTCGCATTTCAAAAGATCGGATACGTATCGGATTTCAGCCTGCAGTGTGAACGTAGCCTAAGTCGCTGATTCTCAGAGTTTAGTGGGTGGAAAAAGTGGCAAACAAATAGGCTCTGCAGCATTCACGCGCCAGCAGAGGCATCTGTGCAACAGCCTCCACCCCTCTGCTGCAACCGGCTCTTTATAGTGCCTTTTTTGGACTGTTTTCGACATTTATGGCTTGAGAAGTGATCGTATTATCGTGAATGTCTTTTGACATTTACTTAATGCTCAGATCAAGCTCCCTTTATTCACTGAACTCCACGTGATTGCACACTTGGATGAGTGAGTTGCTTGCACGTAATTGCAAAATACGTTTTTTTTTTTTTTTTTAAATAATAACCTAATTGCAGTCATCAAGTTATACAGCCTGAGGTGCCATATCAAAACAAAGAGGGTCAAAATGACAAGAACTGCACCAGCTCTATTACATTCTTTAACAACCAGAGCTTCAAGACTTGCATGGAAATTATTAAAACTAATTAGAATAAATAACCAAATAAGTATAATACGTGAAATTTGCATGCTATATTTGCATACACATTTTATTTGTTTGCTGCTGTACATTTGATGTTTGTATGTGCTTGTTTTTGGCGAGTATATGGCTCCCAATCCGTGCCACGCTTTACTCGAGCAACTATTATATTCATCACATGCTAACTATTCTCTGGTGACATATGATGGGAAAAAAAGTTAAGATGTAAGCAATGCAAGTAAGAAGGGATGTGAAACTAAAGTGGGGGCTAATGGTCCCAGAGCAGCTGCTCCATAATGGCAGCAAATCAGCGCTCTAGAGAGGGTCATGCTCCTAGAATCTGGGGCTTTGGCAAGGCGCCTGAATTCCCAAACAAGTGCCTTGGGGGAAAGCCACTTGTTGACTTGCATAGTAAGGAGGGGCTTCGCGTTAAATGCTTACAGTGTGGCATTTTCAGACAAAGGCAGACTGGATTGTTTTCATTGCCCTGTTGTTCCCACTGCTTAATATCAAAATGTAATTAACACACAGGCTGCCTAACAGTCTTAACTCTTTATGCACCAAGGCTCTGTTGCTGATTTACAGTTTATTCACATTAAATTGTTGAGGATTTGGTCATGATGAATGCAAGCTGAGATGTTTTTGGTTTTTATGAAGAGCTTCATAATTCCTTTTATAGTATATATCTCAAACCTTAAAGTGCAGCATCTCTCTCGCGTATGAACATGCATTGTGTGTTTGTTTTTCTTGTGAATGCGTCCTGCTCTCAAATTGAATTAATTCTGTTATTAGATCAGTCGAGATCTGTTTAAATTTATTAAAATCCTCTTAACACTTCAGCAAAAACAAGATCTCTTTTGAATAGTTTGACTGGCACATAAATTGTGGCCCATATTTGATCAGTTTGGAGTCTACTCCACATGAGGTGAGAGCTTTGGTTGTTAAAAAAAACAAGCACGCAAAGCAAGGGCGAGTGTTTGTGTCTTGAGAGAGAGACTTAATAGTGTGTGAAATTTAAATTTGAACTTGTCAGCTGTGCAGTTTTGATTTGACGCTTGAAAGTCTTACACAACATGATACCGCTTTAACAAATCTGTTCATCTCATGAAAATATGACAAAGCCTAGCATTCATCTTGTACATGGAATAGTATTATTCCTGCCCTATGGGAGGTTTAAAGAAAGATTTCACCAAATTCATTCACTCTTTTAGTCGGTTTTGGGAGGCACCAGTATTAAAATTGTGACTGATTCAGATTAAGCTGATAATTTATTTAATGCTATGGCTGATATCTGATAAATGGCAGATTAGAAGTCTACAGTATTTTGGGTAAAATAAATAATAAACAAAACACAAACTAAAATCATAAATTTTTAATGCTACAAGTGAATTTACACATCAGTATAATGGTTATTTATTTTGAGATTTGTTAAAGATTACAATTTTAACAGTGTTATTAAAGGGGACATAACACAGTGTTTCACCTAATCTCATGTTAATCTTGAGTACCTATAGAGTAGTACTGCATCCTTCATATCTCCAAAAAGTCTTTAGTTTTAACATATTTATAAAAGAAAGATACAGCTTTACGATTCTCTGCAGAAAAAGCAGAGCTCCTGGAGGTGCGCTGTGGGCTGAGCTAAAGAGTGACGAGCACTTGAGCGCCAAATGCCAACAAAACAGACATTTGATGCCGTTTCACTTATCGTTTGCAGTTCTGTATCATGACTGGGATCTTTTATAGCTGGGATGTCTCCATCTTTCAGTATCAAACAATGTGCAAATCCAGCGTCGAACTGGGCCTTGTTTATAAAATGTTCAACAACATCAACAAACACACTTGTGAAACTCCATTGCTTTTCCAGAGAAAAAAAAAACTGTATCCACTGTTTACATGATGCTGGGTTCTTTAGGAAGCTGAACAAAGTTATCTTTCCCTTACAACCAAAAACACACTTCTTTGGAGACATTCTTCTTGAGAAAGTCCCATGCAGTGCTGCCGCCGGATGAAGCTCGTTGATGGGCGCGATCTCGCTCTCGCTCTGGTCGAGTGCGTGAGTGATTTTCCGGTAGAAATGCCCATACAAGTAGTTTCACCCTCTTCTATGTCATGAATAGCCTAGTAGAGAACCCGGAAGTAAGATTTTTGGGCACAGAAATACATCCAAATTGTTTTTTTGAAACTTTGTGCATGAGAATCCAACTCTTTAACAGTGTAAACAACTCTGAATGCATGAAACAGTGTTGTACCATTCAACCCCCCCACCATAAAAAAATTATTAGCATTGTAAAAGTGAGTGAAGTGACATGTGGTCAAGTATAGTTAGTTACCCATACTCTGAATTTGTGCTCTGCATTTAACCCATCCAAGTGCACACACACACACACACACACACACACACCCGGAGTAGTTGGCAGCCATATTGCTGTGGCTCCTGGGAAGCAGTTGGGGGTTCGGTGCCTTGCTCAAGAGTCTCCACTTGTCATGGTATTGAGGGTGGAAGAAAGCGCTGGACATTCACTCGCCCCACCTACAATCCCTGCTGGACCTGAGACTTTTTGATGTTAAATGTTGTTTTTAAATGTTAAATGAGTGGTACATAACAGCAAAATGTAAAATTAAGGAAAATTATATTCACAATTTCATATCCAATTTTATAATCAATCATATGAATGTAAATGTATAATATAAAATCTCTAATATTGGCTGATATCCAAAGCTTATTTTTTGGCAGCAGAAGATTTGGAATATCATGCGTACAGAACAAGTTTTCTTTTTTCTTTTTTTTCAGTTTGAAAGCTTAATCCTAATTGATATGTATAGCATGGAAACGAGCACTTCTGTGTGTTCCACAGAAGAATGAAAGTCATATGGGTTTAGAACAACATGACCGTGGTGAATAATGACAGTTGGCACATAAATGAAGAAAAGAATGTATAAAAAAACACACTTTACTACTAGTGAGTAGGGCTGTCAACGAATATTCTAAATTTGAATATGTATTCGAATAGTTTTAAAAAAACGTCTTCATGGAAGATGCCAGCAAGTGCAGAGCCCAACTCGACCGCAGCAGAGAAAATGAGGCAAAATTGTTGACCCGCGAGATACAGTTGTATGCAAGCTATTTAAGATACAGTTAGCATACCATTCGACCACTAGCAACATGAGGTCACATCTCAAAAATGTGCACCCAAATGAGCATGGCATAATGTGTGGAACTCAAGCTAAACAGTCACGTCTTGACACTTAACGTTACTTTGCATCGCCCGCCGCCAGCACGACAAGAGGCCATAACGGATAAAATAATTTCGTTCATTTGTAAGGACATGAGACCGATCAGTATCGCGGATGGGGCAGGCTTCGGGGAGTTCTGTCAACCAATGGGTCCGAGGTTTGATTATTTATCGTTTCATGTCAAGGAAAAGTTCCATGTTTACCACAGCACAGCTCGCTCGGAGCATTCAATGTCAGTTCTATATGCTGTAAAACTTCAATTAATATTAATAATATTTGTTTCAATCACTGAATGAAGCCTGCTATATTTGGGACAACAGTCGTGACCTTAAATTGCTTGCACAAAAATTTGTTTGTTCATTTAAACCATTATGCGCGGAGAACGTGAGGGTGAGAGAGCGTGAGGTCTGCAGTCTTGGCCATTAGTTGATTTCCTTGTTTTTGTGTAGGTAATACGTTGTCATATGTTTAAACTTAAATAGACTATCTATACAAGTAGTTATGTCTCTTTGTATTATTTTTGCCTGTTATTGACGTAATGCGCGTCATTGACAACATGTGCAACCAGATGTTCGAATAGTTCGAATATTCGTGTATTTTTTAGAGGGAATATTCGAACATCAATTTTGAGCAATTTTGACAGCCCTAATAGTGAGTAGGGCTGCAGGATAAATCGCACGCGATATTTAATTCGCATCTTGTCAGTAAAGCCGGTTCTGTAATCAGCTGGAGATCTCCATCACCTGCACGCTTACACATGGAGCAGAATTTACTACACAGAGCCGTTGTACACTGACAAGCTGCACAAAACATGAGCAAAATATGATCGTGTTTTTGCGCAGCTTGTCAGTGAACATTTACTACTCTCCTGTGTAGTAAATGCTGCTCCATGTGAACGCGCAGGTGATGGAGATCTATTATCAGTTTTATTTTTACATCCATTATTAGTGCGTAAACTCACAGCTGCTCAAAGCCCAGCATTGTGGCCATTTACTCTCTCTTCGGTCAAATTAATCACTTTACGGTAAGATAATGATCTGGATTCCACACCGCTCACTATTAGATCATGCTCTTCACTGGTGCATGGGGTGATGTGCGTCATCTTGGCCCCTGTTTGCCCTCTCTTTAGCGTGAGGTTTAGTGTACTGCAGCTTTAGTCACAGTGCAATAGAAAACTTTATGGCTGCTGTGCAGATGAGACATGCAAGAGGAAAAGCTGCTCGTCTTTTCAATAGTGTGGTCACGGATGGTTTATGCTGTTTTGCTAAGGGGGAAATGGCAGAGCGAGAGGGATTTATTTTTCTTTTGTCAGCAGCGCAGTGATCTTATAAACAGGAGCCTGCAAATGAGTGAATAGGATTTCTCTATCCAAAGCATTGTTCAGGTGTTTGTATTGACTGATGCAATATTGTATTACCAACAGCTTAAATACAGCCTAATGCTCTGTGACTGCAAGCAAACAAGCTAATGGCCGTTAATGGTCTGTACCATTAACGGCACATGTAGGTGTAAATAGGGCTTCATTAACAGGAGCCACATGGAAAGACTATAAACACAGTTAAGACTGAAGAAACTCAAATGCGTTTCCCTCTGCAGAGCTCCTGTAATGGTGGCCAGCGGGACGGGCCCACGCAGGGCCAGAATGGGGGCATGCAGAAAGGAGAGGTGCCCTCCCTCAGTCCAGAGAGGACAGAAGAGCCACGGGTGCTGGAGCACAAGCGATCGGGCCGAGCGCTGGAGCCAGAGAAGGATCACACCCGCTCCGTTTCTCTGCTGGAACAAAAACGCAAGGTGGTTTCTTCCAGCATCGACGTACCACAAGCCAGGTAAGACTACGGCATGAGCGCCCCTCACAGGCACCGATGAGAACTAACGGAATGATGTATGTTATTGTTTACTTCATTTTTGTTTTCATGTTGTATGCTTTAACTAAGAAGAACTGGACAGTAGTACTGGTGAGATGTTTGTTTTCACATTATTTATCAGCTGTTCTCTGTAAAGTTACATCAGTCCCCATATAAACTAACATTAGAAGAATCTAGACAAGTTATACATGTTTAATTTTTTTCATAAATAGATTGATTTGGTCTTTTATAATTCGATTTTTTTTTTTTTTAGCAAAAGTGACATTTGGGCAAAATTATGTTTACCATTACAGGGTTTTTCCTGAATAGAGAATTATGAGGCGGCCGCCTCCACCAAATTTGGTGCGGTTCAGTTTACTACACACACTTAAGTGCGCACAATGCTCGCGGTGATTTTAGCATCTGTCATCTCACTAAATGAGGACATAAATACAAAAACAACATCTCCAGAACTGCTCTGAGAGCCACTTCAAAGAAAATAAAATATTTAATCGGGCCCTAAACATGTAATTTTTGTCAAACTTTTAATAAACTGATGTGACATTGCATAAGGTCCATGATTTTAATTAATTAGACATGTTTTTGACAATAAAATGTAATTTAACCATTAAAAAGGATTCTAGAAAAATTTAAATAGAACTTGGGAAAATATTTAACCGATTTCATGGGGTCCTATATTTAACACATTTAAAATAGTATATTGTTTGTATGTTATTTTAATGATATTTGGGGTGTTTTCTTAACAAATAAAGATAGTTGTCATGAGAAATGCCAAGCTGGTAGCTTAGTATATAAACTATAAATAAGTTATTACAAACGCTCAATGCTGGATTGAAGTAAACTGAATAGTAAGTAAAAACTTACTATTCCTTTTATAAAAAGTCTTAGCTTTGTGCTAATGTTAGCTCTAATGCACCTGTTACCCTGCTGTGAAGAATTCACCTAAGGTTGTAAGAAAATATTTTGTTTTCTAGAAAGACACTTTAAGTGTATAAATGTATATTGGATCAGTGCAGTGTGGACCAGGAGATTATAAGGAGTGGATAAAGATTTTCAGTTTTATGAAATGTTTAACAACCTAATGTTATTTGTTCACCTATACAAAAGCGCCCCTTTTAGTTGGTATGTTTAATTTAATTTCAAACATTTAATTATTGTAGCACCTAAAATGTTGCGTGTAAATAAGTGTTTGTTTCAGCCAGTTAAAGGGTGTGCACATGATCAGGATGGTACCACCTCATTTTGAGCCAGGAAAATCCCTGAATTACAATCAATAATGTTTTATTTTTATTTTCATAAGTTACTGAAATTGTCAGGGTTTGTGGAAGGGATGAGGCGAGGACTCAATTGCAGGAAGTTTGGACTCTTTATTAGCAGAAATAAAACAAAAACAAACAACAAAATCTACCCTGTGGGGAAAAAACACAACTGGCAACTTGGCGGAACAGGCAAGATACATAATGCCAAACATTAGATAAAGAACTGGCACAGGACTGCAAACACAAGGAGAATAAATAGGGAGCAAACAAGGCAGGTAACGAGGTGGGGCAAGTGAACCAATAATCAGGTAACAAGTGGGCGAGTTAGACAATAGACATAAGAGCACATGGCACACAGAAACAAACAAAACAAAAGCCATGTGATTTACACAAAACAAAAACACAAGCACATGGCTAGTGAAAACAATCCGAGGCATGTGCTCACACAAAACAAGATGTGAAAACACAGCTAGCAAGAACACTCATAAGCTGCTTGTTCATACAAAACAACATGAAAGCATGTGACACATAAAAGAATTAACATGAAAGCATGCGGCCAATGTAAAGACGAACTGTGTGCTAAACAGAACACAGCGACACAAGTGCTCACACGTGAAACAAGACATGGAGCGTGAGTGTTCAAACCCCGACAACAGACTGAAACCAATCTAGACATGGGTGCCGGAATCCAAACACCATGTTTGAAACATGAAACAAGGCATGTGGACGAGAGCCCATGGCTTAAGAATACTTGAGACTGCACGCTCACACAAGGACAAGACAATACTGGGGTGTCAGGGCTCTGTCACAAAACCAAGACTAAACTGGACTGAATTGACAGAACCCTCAACATGCATATTACAAATACAAGAACATGGTAGTCATTTAGTAGTAATGTAGTATTTACACCACCGGTTAAAAGATTGGTGTCAGTAAGATTTTAATGTCTTTTAAAGTTTCTATTGCTCACCAAGGCTGCAATTGATTAATCAAAAATACAGTAAAAACCGTAATAGTGTGATATATTATTACAATTTCAAATAAATGCTTTCTGTTTTTATATATTTTGTAATTTATTCCTGTGATAGCAAAGCTGAAAAAGCTGAGCACGCTAAGTGAAGTGCACATCATGAGTATATTGATACATGCTTATTTGTGGTTTGTGAATCCTGTGGTCTGAACACTTTACAGCATTTGCACTTTCTTTTTTGACACATCTAGCATGCAGTAAGATGTAGATCTACAAAAACATTGTAACAGCTATTTTTCTTTTGTTAAATGTAATTTGAAGCAGGTTTTAAGACTCACACACAAACATACAGTCTTTTTAGTGTGACCTTTTAGTTTTTAGATCCCAAAAATCATTTGACTGTTCAACTGACATGAAGCATCTGCTGTCTGATAGCTCTTTTACTACACTGAGGCCTGATATCGACTCAATATTTAATTGTTGATGAATTATTGATCTCTTAGCTCAATTTGTATTCTTCATCTCTTCAGGAAAAAAAATTCACATTGAACACAATTTATTTTATGGATGAGGAAGAGTTTTATGATTTCTGCCTGTGTTAATTGGCCTTGCATGTTTGATTTGCTATAGGTTGACTATTCGATATCCCTACAGTAGGTGTTATATTAATCACCTCAGTGGTGCTCCATTTATGAAGCTCATTAGTTGGCAATTAATCCTCCATGTACAACAAATTATGTACTTTGTCTAGGAACATCTCCATCTTGAGAATTTGCACTGTTGGTTGTGCTCTGGTTCTATAGAAATAGTTTTCTGAAACCATTATTAATATTAAAATGAAATAGTAATAAAACAGTTATATTTAGTTGTAATAAAAAGAAATGTTTATTGAGCACACAAATCATCATATTCGTGGAACATGTCACACTGAAGACAAAAAAAATCTTACCAACTCCAAACTTTTGAATGGTATAATGAACCTCTAGGCAGAGCAATTCATCATGATCATATCTTGGCTAAAATCGAACACATTTTTAAGATTTGTGTGCTTGAGTTGATTTAATCTCACAGTGCGTTTGCTCCAGAATGTTATCCATGTTTGCTCATGTATTTTCTTTTCTGTTTCTTTTGGAGAACTCAAACCTCAAAAACGTGTACGTTAAGTTCTGAGGACTATTAGTCACGACTTTGGACAAGAAGCAGCCGCAAGTTTAAATATCTCAAAATAATTAAGGAGCCTTTCTCTTGGCAGGGCTGGTCAGTTTAGACAAACACAAACAAAGGTCTGGATAATGTGCTTAGGTTTCTTTCGCATTTCTCAGCTCCAAGATAGTTGATCAATCCCATGTGTCAAAGTAACATGAGGATTAGCTTCAGTGTTATTGTGGAAACTGTTTCCAACATGTCAAAATCAATATACAGAGCCTTTGCAACAAATTATTTTTACAAAGTGCCATGGAAGACCATTTGATACCATGGGCCAAGAGTGCATTTTATAAAAATCACAAATAACAAGCACTTAAGTAGATGAACACTGGACACTTTGACAAAAGAAAAGGTCAGATATAGGTTCAACTTCCTTAAATTCAGGAGTGGGGTATGAGCGTCATTACTCTAAGATAGTGTTGTCACTGTACCAAAATTTCAGTATTCGGTACCGATACCAGTGAAAATCCAAAGTCTTTTGACAACACTACTCTGAGATTGTGATTGATTGCTCTGAAAGAGTCACTGGTCTACCTAAATGGGAAAAGGTGACATAAGCAAGAAAATGGAACATTTAAAACTAAATTGTTGTAAGGAAGGAGATCCAGGTACTTGATTGTGATTGGAGACCAGGCCGCACGCTCTTGAAGTTGTGATGGCAAACAACAGTGTCCTAGATGCAGTAACACTTTAATATCACAAGACTGGAGCTTGTAAGTAGCCATTTGGTTTGTGTTCAATCAGTGTACAGTCGTGGGCAAAGGTTTCGGAAAATTTTTTCGGAAAAACAATCGGAAAGGGGCTTCATCGGAGAATATGACTTTGCCCCAGTCCTCAGCAGTCCATTCACTATACTTTCTGCAGAAGATCAATCTGTCCCTGATGTTTTTTTTGGAGAGAAGTTTGGCTTCTTTGCTGCCCTTCTTGACACCAGGCCATCTTCCAAAAGTCTTCGCCTCACTGTTTGTGCAGATGCGCTCACACCTGCCTGCTGCCATTCCTGAGCAAGCTCTGCACTGGTGGCACTCCGATCCCGCAGCTGAATCCTCTTTAGGAGACGATCCTGGCGCTTGCTGGACTTTCTTGGACACCCTGAAGCCTTCTTTACAAGAATTGAACCTCTTTCCTTGAAGTTCTTGATGATCCTATAAATTGTTGATTTAGGTGCAATCTTAGTAGCCGCAATATCCTTGCCTGTGAAGCCATTTTTATGCAACGCAATGATGGCTGCACACGTTTCTTTGTAGGTCACCATGGTTAACAATGGAAGAACAATGATTTCAAGCATCACCCTTCTTTTAACATGTCAAGTCTGCCATTTTAACCCAATCAGCCTGACATAATGATCTCCAGCCTTGTGCTTGTCAACATTCTCATCTGAGTTAACAAGACGATTACTGAAATGATCTCAGCAGGTCCTTTAATGACAGCAATGAAATGCAGTGGAAAGGTTTTTTTGGGATTAAGTTCATTTTCATGGCAAAGAAGGACTATGCAATTCATCTGATCACTCTTCATAACATTCTGGAGTATATGCAAATTGCTATTATAAAAACTTAAGCAGCAACTTTTCCAATTTCCAATATTTAAGTAATTCTCAAAACTTTTGGCCACGACTGTACAATGGAGATTGTGCTGGGGTTTGTTTGGTGACCGGCAGTTCAGGGAGGATCACACGTTTCCGTGTTATCTCGTGTCAGCTGTTTTAGTGTTCATTATTGGATACTGAATAGCTTAGTTCATCATTTTTGTTTACGGAGTTAACAAAACCACAAGCATTCTGTGTCTAGTATATTAGTTGACCCAACGTGATTATTGACCTCTTTTTCCCCCGTCAGCTTTGCTGAAAGAGAGGTTTATTAAAAATGCTGGAATGTGGAAACCATTGGGTTTCTCTTTCTGTTAGTGTACAATACGAAACTACAGCAGATTTATTATTTTAGCAGGAAATAACCTATTTGAACAGGAACAGTCTGACCTTTAATGTTGCAGGCCTTGACAGATAGGTCCACCAGACTGATTGTGAGCAGGAAATGAATGATTGTGTTTTGTGTTTGTGTTTTGTGAATTGTCACTTTAAAATAATAGTTCAGCCCAAAAAAGAAAATTTGGACATTATTTACTCACCCTTAAATTGATGATCTATCTTCTGTGTATAGAATGTCCTTCCCGCTCTTTTCCATTACTCATGCACCAAAATGAACATTTTTGGGAAAAAATACTTCTAAATGAAACCTTTTCATAGTAATTTAAATATTTGTGAGCCTAATTACAGGTTCCACTAACTTAAAAAAAAAATTATATATATATATATATATATATATATATATAATTATTATTTTGTTTTTTTAAATATAACACGTTATAGATGTAATTTTATGGGATTTTTGGATGGAAACATTTTCTTTTTTTTCTCCATAATTTAAAAAGAGAATGGGAACTGGTTTTGTCAAGCAAAGTGACTGAAATTGAAGTTGTTCATTTAAAATGTTCCCCACTACAATCTCCACTTTAAAATCAAATATGGTGCCAATGACGTCAACAATGTTTGGTCACAAGATGCCTGCAAATCATTGGCTATAGGGCTGTGTTTACATGCACCTAATAATACGTTAGTAATCAAATTGATGGCTCAATCAGACTGAAAAGCCTTAATTTCAGGGCAGTGGCGTTGCCAGGGGAGGGGCCATGGGGGCACTGGCCCCTCCTGAAAACTGATTGGTCCCCCAGTGTGCCCCCACACTTCTACTTGTCTGCCACTCACAAATTAAAATCATAATCTTTCAGTTTAGTAAATAACTCATGATTGCGTCGCGATGCTTCTCAACGAGGACCAAGAATAGCGAGCTGCTGTTTTCCAGCGAAAAAAAAGCACACGGTAAGTGGATCTATTTTATACAGCTTATGTTTTTCGATTAGCAAATTGTTGCAGTGCAAGAAGTGTTTGGTACTAACGTTAACGTCTTTCGGTGTTAGACAGACCAGGTTCGATGACGATGTTATCTCCTAGAGCAGACCAAGATGCTAATCATTATATTTACTATGCTCCTCTGATGCTGAATGTAAAAGGGATTTACTGCGTTATGATTTACTTATTTTTTGGCCGAAAGCGCCGATATAGGCAACAACGCAATTAAAAGCAATGGTTTAAAAAAAGTATAATTGCAATTCTAATAAAGTCATTATTAAATCATGCAGTCGATTAGCAACTTTTTTCACTTAAGTGAGGTGACGAAACAAAACGTATGATGTTTATGTAACGCTCCACACTTGAGACTTTTTTTTTTTTTACAGTCTATGGGTGAGACACATGCAAAAACATCGTTTTTTTTTTACTGGTGAATTTTGAGATTTGGGGCTGTTTGTTTTCAATAACATGTCTTTCAGACTTGTGGTGAAAAAAAAGTCCAAAATACACATATAGGTATTTATTTTACTACACCTTTAGTCTATTTGCGTCTGTAGATTTCTCATAAATTCAGTTGGCGTTCTAAATCACAATGGTGCTCAGCGATTGCTGTCTGCACCCTGGAAAGCTCTCTCTCTAGCTCTCTCTCCCGTAAAATGTTCTCGGATCCAAATATGTTAATAATTAGCTAAAATAATTAGCTTTTACATTACAAATCTTTAAATGCCGTTTTCTCAAAATGAGTTTTTTGTCATTCTTCGGTACAAACATCTTAGCCTATGTAGCAGCTATGTGCACCAAACTCACTAGTTATACACTTATATTCTGTATTCTGAAGATAATAAATCCTTACTGGCCTGATTAATGAGACATTTTAATAAAAATAAAAAAATATGCCGAAAATATATAAATATGCTGAAATCCCTCTGAACATCTTTTTTCATCTTGTGTGTAATCAAAATGAAAAAAATAATTTGGCACTTAGCTTTATCATATGTTCATCATATGTCCTCAAATATCATACATAAATATTTAATGCATAATTAAATAGCAAAATAAATAACTAATACTAAAATAACACTGGACTAATTAAGCTATTCTAAACTGTTTCTATTGGATCCACATATTTTACATGTTAAACTAAAGCTACCTTTTTGAACAAGTAGCTATCTAACAAAGTATGGATATATGATATTTTTAAATCAATATGCTCAAGATTAATTAGCCTTGACATAAGTAGATTTTGTTTATTCATCAATGCAAATTTACTGCAACTGCTGCTATGCAAGTTGAATGGGATGTGGATAATAAACAAAAACAATTATATTAAATTTATATTAGTTATATTAATTCATTAATTGTGTATTTATTTCTATGAATTATTAATGTTATTCTGCATTTATATAAATAAGGCTTTTATATATATTATATAAGGCTATTATAAATCAATTCTATTATTATTATTATTATTTGTGAGTTGTACACTGTTCATACAATGGATTCTTTTTATTTATTACAGTTTTTCTTTCACTTTTGTAAAGTGAAAAGTTAATACAAATTGTATTTGTTTTGATTTAGAGCAGTGTATAACTGCTATTAAAATATAATAGGGTATCACTGTTTATTACTGATTTTAAAGGTTACTGAACTCTTGAAATGATTTGGATATACAGTTCAAACAACACAAGATTGGCCCCTCTGTATTAATCGTGGCCCCTCTTTTGCCCCCCAGTTGAAAAAATCCTAGAATCGCCCCTGTTTCAGGGTATACAGTTTCTGCATTCTTTTATGTCTCGTGCACAACTGCACAGCTTTTAGAGTATACTCAACCACGGATGGATGAGCTTGACACATGCCCATTACTCGAGACTTGTTCTATCTCAACATTCACCTCACGCCTGCGCTGTTGCATGCGGTGTACTACACCGAATCGACCCGGACCCGTCTAATATTTCAAAAGCTGGACCCGGACCCGTGTAGATCAGAGAAATGCCTACCCGGACCCGACTCGGACCTGTATATTATTTGAAATCTGGACCCAAACCCCCCGGGAAGACACAGACCCATCTGGACCCGATTGTCACATATTCCACCTTAAATTGCTATTACAATCAATAAACCTGTTGCGAAAAATACAGCTTTTTGTCTTACCTAATTTAAGGAGCCGTAGTCACTCTTCCATGTACCTGACTGCCTGTGATGCATTACAAACCTCCGACAAGAAAGTTATCCATGTTATTCCAAGTCCAAGCTTAATCCACTCATTATTTCAGCTTCAAAAGTCCACTTGATGTCACGGTGACGGATGACAAATGCAACTGTGCACCTGTACATTCTGACTCGAGTTAAGTCGCATAATAACTTATACCCTTTTGAACTGTAATAACAATCGCTCGCTTACTTTATTTATTTGCTAACATCTCTGCTCTCTGCTCTGCGTCGAGTCTGAATCTGACCACTAAAACTTTAAGATTAAACGGTTCATTTATATTATTATAATAATGGGAGAAAATGTAAAGCGCGGTTTGGCGGTCCCGACCCGGACCCGACTGATCATTTAAAATATAGACCCGTACGGGTCCCGGGTCGATAGGTCTCGGGTGCACTGTGAAGACCTCTAGTCACAATTAAATACTTGTTCAAAGCGGCAATTAATGGTTTAAAGTCCACATATGTTATTCTGCATGCTTAAGATGTTTTTTTTTATACAGGTTTTCTTCAGGGTTTTTCAGTTATTTTAATTTTAGTTTAAGTATTAAATTCACAGTACTTGTATACTTTTGCTCTCTTGTTGGTCTGATTGCTTCTATTGTTTTCCTCATTTGTAAGTCACTTTGGATAAATGCATCTGCTAAATGATTAAATACGTTTCAAAGGTTTTATCGACAATTACATGACATTTATGCAAAGAGTCAGTATTTGCAGTGTTGGCCCTTCTTTTTCAGGACCTCTGCAATTCGACTGGGCATGCTCTCAATCAACTTCTGGGCCAAATCCTGACTGATAGCAACCCATTCTTTTATAATCACTTCTTGGAGTTTGTCAGAATTAGTGGGTTTTTGTTTGTCCACCCGCCTCGTAAGGATTGACCACAAGTTCTCAATGGGATTAAGATCTGGGGAGTTTCCAGGCCATGGACCCAAAATTTCAACATTCTGGTCCCCGAGCCACTTAGTTATAACTTTTGCCTTATGGCACGGTGCTCCATCGTGCTGGAAAATGCATTGTTCTTCACCAAACTGTTGTTGGATTGTTGGAAGAAGTTGCTGTTGGAGGGTGTTTTGGTACCATTCTTTATTCATGGCTGTGTTTTGGGGCAGAATTGTGAGTGAGCCCACTCCCTTGGATGAGAAGCAACCCCACACATGAATGGTGTCAGGATGCTTTACTGTTGGCATGACACAGGACTGAAGGTAGCGCTTAACTTTTCTTCTCCGGAGAAGCCTTTTTCCAGATGCCCCAAACAATCGGAAAGGGGCTTCATCGGAGAATATGACTTTGCCCCAGTCCTCAGCAGTCCATTCACTATACTTTCTGCAGAAGATCAATCTGTCCTTGATGTTTTTTTTGGAGAGAAGTGGCTTCTTTGCTGCCCTTCCTGACACCAGGCCATCTTCCAAAAGTCTTCGCCTCACTGTTTGTGCAGATGCGCTCACACCTGCCTGCTGCTATTCCTGAGCAAGCTCTGCTCTGGTGGCACTCCGATCCCGCAGCTGAATCCTCTTTAGGAGACGATCCTGGCGCTTGCTGGACTTTCTTGGACGCCCTGAAGCCTTCTTTAAAAGAATTGAACCTCTTTCCTTGAAGTTCTTGATGATCCTATAAATTGTTGATTTAGGTGCAATCTTAGTAGCCACAATATCCTTGCCTGTGAAGCCATTTTTATGCAACGCAATGATGGCTGCACACGTTTCTTTGTAGGTCACCATGATTAACAATGGAAGAACAATGATTTCAAGCATGACCCTCCTTTTAACATGTCAAGTCTGCCATTCTAACCCAATCAGCCTGATATAATGATCTCCAGCCTTGTGCTCGTCAACATTCTCACCTGAGTTAACAAGACGATTTCTGAAATGATCTCACCAGGTCCTTTAATGACAGCAATGAAATGCAGTGGAAAGGTTTTTTTGGGATTAAGTTAATTTTCATGGAAAAGAAGGACTATGCAATTCATCTGATCACTCTTCATAACATTCTGGAGTATATGCAAATTGCTATTATAAAAACTTAAGCAGCAACTTTTCCAATTTCCAATATTTATGTAATTCTCAAAACTTTTGGCCACAACTGTAGCTTAATACTATAGAAAAGGAATAAAAGTTTACATAATTCAATGTAAATTGTAGGGATGGGAATCACCAGAGACCTTACGATATGATATTATCACGATACTTGTGTCACGATACAATATTATTGTGATTTTAAATATATTGCGATTAGGAATGTCCCAATACCACTTTTTCACTAGCGATACCGATGCTGCAGCTTTGCCTATTTGCCGGTTCCGATATCAATCCGATATTTTTATTTTGTTCTTGAACTAATACTAATAATAATAATAATAAATGGAAGCACTTTGCTCAAATAGCCACCTAAAAACTTCTCACTCAAATGGAGAACAAATACTTCTCCAGTATATAGTTCACAACAACAGTTGATTTAAGAAAGACTGCCACCCTTTATTCAAGTACTACAAAAAAAAAAAAAAAATACAGGTACGTCAGTACTTAAAGCTACCAACAGGTTTAAAGTGAAAACAGTTTAAACAGCAGCATGGTTGGGTGATGGGTAAGGGTGAATTTGTTTGTTCGGGTTGCCGATATGGCAAAAATGAGAATTCTAAAAAATAATTTTTTTTGTCAAAGTCATGATTTTATCATGATTGTGTCATGTTGATTTTTCTATTTTGCAAGCTGTTTGAGCATTCTAGACAAACTAATATCCCTATAAAAAAGCCAAAGCTTGTTACATTAAGGTAACAAAATATGAAAAAGAAACAAATTTCTCCTTGTGTTCTGTGTTTTATTAACATTAAAGGAATGATTCACCCCAAAATGTAAATAGGTTAGTGTTTGTTTTTTATATCTTCATGTACCCACACAAAAATAGTTTTAAACCTGAATGAGTTTTCATCTTCTGCTAAATATAAACACTATTTTGAAGAAAGTTGAAAACGTACTCGGTTACTAAACGTAACCTCGGTTCTCTCTAGAAGAGCGAACGAGTACTGCGTCTTAGCTAAGACGCTACGGGAAAAGTCTCTTTTCACGAAATACTGAAGCAAAAAATTATCCTTAATTTTGTATTTTTGTAAAGCGCATTTGCAGCAGTACACAGCCATAAGCGAGACGGCTCGTTCGCTCATTGGCTTGTTCTGCGGCAACTGCACAGCCTATCGCGCGCGGGCTGATGCAACATCAGACCAATAAGGGCGCTTCGCGCCCTTCTTGCCACTTCCCTGCCGAAACGGGTGTGGCCCAACCTTTAAAAGGAGCTCGAAAAGGCTGACTCACCTGATTTATTTCATCGCCGAAGCGAACCAGAGTGAATCGTGCGCACGGCAGAGAACGCAGTACTCGTTCGCTCTTCTAGAGAGAACCGAGGTTACGTTTAGTAACAGAGTACGTTCTCTTACGAGAGCTCTCTCGTACTGCGTCTTAGCTAAGACGCTACGGGAACCCAATGTAAAACGCCGTGCGCGCAGGGATCACACACCAATAAACCTGAAGCAACGCCCAGGATTTACAGTGCACAGTCACCTGAGGGACTCACAGAGAGTCCAGGACAGAAAAGGGAAAAAGCCCTCCGTCCCATATCTAGCAGCATCCGTAGATGCGGCAATATGACGTCACACAGCCGAGGCAAGGCCTGACCAATGTGGCAATGCGGGTCTTACGCAATACTGCCCATATAACAGTCGGCAGCGCATAGCGCTCGTGAACTCAGAATTCCCCTCAGGGCCCTGATTCGCCTATGCCGACAGCAGCCTTGCTTGCAAGGCGGGAACCTCCAGGTTATAGAACCTGATAAATGTAGACGGCAAGGCCCAACCTGCCGCCATACATATATCCTGCAAGGAGATCCCAGTAGACCACGCCCACGACGAGGCGATGCCTCTTGTAGAGTGTGCTTTGACGCCCAACGGGCACTGAAGTCCCCTGGAAGCGTAAGCTAACGCTATGGCGTCAACTATCCATCTGGATAGAGTCTGTCTCGAAACAGCCATTCCCTTGGAACGCCCACCGAACGAGACAAATAGCTGCTCCGTCTGCCGAAAGGCAGCAGAGCGAGACACATAAGCTCTTAAAACCCTGACAGGGCAAAGAAGACTCGAGTCTCCATCCTCCCCTGACACCGGCAGGGCAGGCAGGGCAATAACCTGAGCCCGAAACGGTGTGTTGAGGGATTTCGGCACATAACCGTGCCTAGGTTTGAGTATGACTCTTGAGTCATTGGGCCCAAACTCCAAGCACGACTGGCTCACCGAGAGCGCGTGCAAATCACCCACACGCTTCACAGAAGCGAGAGCCAACAAGAATACTGTCTTGAACGACAGATGCTGAAGGCTAATCGATTGGATAGGCTTGAAAAGGGGACCTTTCAAGGCCTCCAAAACCGCCGCGAGGTCCCACATAGGGACTGACGGAGGTCTGGGAGGATTCAGCCTCCTAGCTCCTCTGAGGAACCGGTTGACTAAATCATTCCTTCCTATTGACTGACCGGACGCCGTTTCAGAAAACGCCGCGATGGCAGCCACATAAACTTTGAGCGTGGATGGGGCTCTGCCCTTATCCAACAGCTCCTGAAGGAAGGAGAGGACCTCCGTCACCTCACAACTAAGGGGTGAATAACCTCGAGCTGTGCACCAGCTGGAGAACACCGACCACTTCGAGGCATACAGACGTCGTGTCGACGGAGCTCTAGCCTGAGTGATGGTATTTAGCACTCCCACTGCAAGATCAGCGGGTAACCATTGAGTGCCCATACATAGAGGGACCACAACTCCGGTTGAGGGTGCCAAATCGAGCCCCTGGCCTGCGAGAGGAGGTCTCTCCTCAACGGTACCGGCCACGGGGCGACATCTGCTAACTGCATCAAATCTGGGAACCATGGTTGGTTCTTCCAAAGAGGTGCTACAAGCAGTATTGAACATCTCGTTTCTCTCACCCGTTCTATCACCTGCGGAAGGAGGGAGACGGGAGGGAACGCATAAAGCGGGCAGCACGGCCATCTCCGTGACAGCGCGCTTTCGTTCTTGGAAAAGAACGCGGGGCAGTGAGCGTTTTCGTGGGACGCAAAGAGGTCCACCTCCGCCATGCCAAATCTCTCCCACAACAGCCGGACTGTTTGCGGGTGTAGAGACCATTCGCCCGTAGGAACATTGCCTCTGGACAGCCTGTCTGGACCCAGATTCTGCAGTCCAGGCACATGCACTGCTCTCAGCGAGCGCACGTTGTGCTGAGCCCAAATCAGGAGGCGTTCCGTCAGCCTGCACAGGTTTCGGGACCCGAGACCGACCTGGCGATTTATGTAGGACACCACGGACATGTTGTCCGAACGGACTATGACGTGGTGATCCTTGATATGGGGACAAAAGCGCGTCAGCGCGTTCTCCACTGCCAGCATTTCCAGGCAGTTGATATGATGGAGCTTTTCCCGTTCTGACCATAGGCCAAAGGACGGTCTGCCTTCGAGCAGCGCTCCCCATCCCGAAGTGGAGGCATCCGTCGACACCATTTTCACACTCGGGGAAGTCCCCAGGCTTACACCTGATCGGTACCAGCCGTTCGCTGTCCAAGGTGCTAGAGCCGCAACACAGCTCTGATCGACCTTGAAATGCAGCCGGCCAGACGCCCACGCTCTGCGCGGCACCCGAGCCTTCAGCCAGAACTGCAGGGGGCGCATGCGGAGCAGGCCCAGCCGCAGAACCGGAGATGCTGAGGCCATGAAACCCAGCATCTTTTGACAGTGTTTGAGCGACACAGTCGCGCCACAGCGGAAAGAACTCGCTGCACACTGAATGCCCATCGCGCGCTGTGGTGACAGCCGCGCCGTCATGGAACACGAGTTCAGAACTATACCCAGAAACAGGATCGTCTGACTGGGGTTCAGCGAACTCTTCACCCAATTGACACTGAGGCCGAGCTTCTCGAGGTGATCGAGTAAAACGGCTCTGTGGTCCATGAGCTCTGCTCATGATCGGGCCAGAACCAGCCAGTCGTCCAAATAATTCAGCACTCGTGTGCCTCTGAGTCTAAGAGGAGCGAGCGCTGCATCCATGCACCTCGTAAGCATACGAGGAGCTACGGACAAGCCGAATGGCAGGACTGCAAACTGGTATGCCTGGCCCTCGAAGGCGAATCTCAAATATCGCCAGTGTTTTGACGCTATCTGTATTTGAAAATACGCGTCCTTCAGATCTATTGACATGAACCAGTCCCCTCTGCGAATCTGCGCGAGGAGCTTCCTGGTCGTGAACATTTTGAAACTGTGTTTCATCAATGCCTGTTCAGCTGTCTTAGATCCAGTATGGGCCGGAGACCCCCGTCTCTCTTGGGCACCAGAAAGTATCTGCTGTACAGCCCCCCCTCGCTTTGAGACACAGGCTCTACAGCCCCTTTGCTCAACAGTTTTGATATTTCGGCCCGAAGTATGTGTGCTACTTCTGTTTTGACCGTAGTTTCGACGCGCGCTGAAAAGCACGGTGGGCGTCGAGAAAACTGTAGCGAGTAGCCTCTCTTTATAATGCCTAGCACCCAATCCGAAACCCCTGGAAGCACTGACCATGCATCTGCATGAATGGCTAAGGGCTGGATGCGAAACGCGCTCTGTTGACTGGGCAACGGCGGCGCTCGAGTGTGCTGCGCATCTGAGGCGGGGAGCGCGCTGATCACAGCGGGCAGATCGCTCTTCCTCGACCACGTTCCGGCGCTTAACCGACTGGAGGGAGGCTGAGCGGGTCCCGTGGGACTCGATATATCTGCGAGTAACCGTGGGCTGCATGTGTGCACTTTTACCACTTTCAACTCGCTGTCTGCCTGTGCAGAATGTACGTGCACGGGCCTCGTTTTTACAGAAGCCCCGCGCTTTTAGCATCATCAGTGTGGAGAATGCTAGTGAGACAGACGAACGAGTTCGTGCTGAATATGGAGCGTTCCAAGCCTTCGCCACCTCTTCGTGAAGCTCAGGAAGAAATGAGGCGGGCTTTGAGAAGTACGCTCATCCGAAAGGGAAATACCATCCAGCCGGGAACGAGAGGGGGGGGGCGCTGGTGCAAACCACTCGCGGCCGAGACTCATCGCGGCCAACACGAGCATTCGCCCCGGCTCCTTCTCGATGTCAGCTCGTCTGCTGGGCTTCTGAGCAGAAGGCGCGAGATCCTCGGAGCTCGCCCAGCCCTCACTGCCTGAAGCTAGCAGAGAGCGCGTGTCCTCTTCCCCCGACGCGGCCCTGAGATCGACTTCCTCGGACGCCGCGCCGGCAAACAGCGGGCGCTGCCCACCGGGAAGCGATGCAGGGGGGGCCGGTGAAGCAGGGCGAACCGGCGAGCTCGGTTGAGCTGAAGACGGTTCCGGAATCCGCTGGAAGCGATGCTTTTACGGCGCCTCAGCGCAAGCGGGCAACCGTACAGGCTTGCGCATTGCAAACAACGCTGAAACAGTCACAATCTCTGGAAACTGAAACAGCGGCGCGCTTAGGTGACATTTTGGCCGCAGCGGAACTCGTACACCGGCGCTTCGATGAAGCAGCCATCGTGTGTAGTGCCGACGCAGCGTCATGCAGCATGCGTAGCTTATAGCCACAAACCACTCGCGGCCGAGACTCATCGCGGCCAACACGAGCATTCGCCCCGGCTCCTTCTCGATGTCAGCTCGTCTGCTGGGCTTCTGAGCAGAAGGCGCGAGATCCTCGGAGCTCGCCCAGCCCTCACTGCCTGAAGCTAGCAGAGAGCGCGTGTCCTCTTCCCCCGACGCGGCCCTGAGATCGACTTCCTCGGACGCCGCGCCGGCAAACAGCGGGCGCTGCCCACCGGGAAGCGATGCAGGGGGGGCCGGTGAAGCAGGGCGAACCGGCGAGCTCGGTTGAGCTGAAGACGGTTCCGGAATCCGCTGGAAGCGATGCTTTTACGGCGCCTCAGCGCAGCGGAGAATGCATGCTCAGAGAAAAAGGCCAGGCGAGTCCTCAGAGTCACCATGGCAACAGCTCGCAGTGGGGGCATCCGCCGTCAGCGAGCGAGCGCTGCATGATCTTCACCCAGGCAGGAGACACAGATGACGTACCGGTCTCCCTCGCTGAGTGGGGCTCTGACGAGCCGCAGGAAGGCATCTTAAAAAAGACGCGAGCTCTTTTACGAGTGTGTGTCGCAGGGCGAACACACACACACACATAAAGAACAGCTTGTATATAACAGGATTGAAAGGATATAGGCGCCGGATAGCGCAGCAGGAACGGCAATGGAAGGCGGCGATGCCAGCAGCTTCAGAATGGCTCGTCCTGCTGATGTGCTTTCTCAGACGGCGCTTGCTTCCTCCGTGATCCAGCGATGCGTAAGCTTCGCTGAAGAGATGAAAAATCAGGTGAGTCAGCCTTTTCGAGCTCCTTTTAAAGGTTGGGCCACACCCGTTTCGGCGGGAAGTGGCAAGAAGGGCGCGAAGCGCCCTTATTGGTCTGATGTTGCATCAGCCCGCGCTCGATAGGCTGTGCAGTTGCCGCAGAACAAGCCAATGAGCGAACGAGCCGTCTCGCCTATGGCTGTGTACTGCTGCAAATGCGCTTTACAAAAATACAAAATTAAGGATAATTTTTTGCTTCAGTATTTCGTGAAAAGAGACTTTTCCCGTAGCGTCTTAGCTAAGACGCAGTACGAGAGAGCTCTCGTAAGAGAACCAAACAGTTATTGGTTCACAGTGACTTCTAGAGTATTTTCCCCCTACTATCAAAGTTAATGTGGACCAGCAACTGTTTGGTTATCAGCTTCTTCAAAATATATTTTTTGTGTGCTGCACAAGAAAGAAATTAATATAATGTAGGTTTGGGACAACATGTGAGTGAATAAAAAATGACAGAAATTAAATTTTAGGGTGAACTATCCCTTTAAAGTCGACGGCATGTAGCCTATTGTCCCTTTAAGACCTGTACGCATATACAGACATGTATCCATTAATTTCAGTTGTTTACTTTCATTTTAGACATAACTAACTGAGGCTATACATAAACCTTGTGTTTTTTGACAGTATTAACACAAAACATAACTTAGTGTGAAACGCATGTCAGAACAGCACATTTAAATAACCAGTAGGACTTTCTACAAAATTAGATCATGGGGACATTTTTATCATCCACGATCAAAAATATTCATATCGTACACCCCTTTCCTTTGGAAGAAATCACAGACCGGACCGCAAGAGCACTTTAGCATCAGATCTCAAAGGGGCAGTGGCTCAAGCCCCCTGTGCACGCCACTGACAGCACTGCCACCCCTCGAAACATTTGCGTTGCAAATTTAGCATTCTACTGTTGGACTTTTTTCCTCTTAAAGGTTAAAATACTTCCACATCGCTGACATGGCTATTCTGTAAGTTAGCTAACTCTCATACTCATGTGACTATAATTGGCTACTACTGTTATCACGTGACAGGCTGTGCACTAAATTGGATGTCGCAGCAAGGGAAATGCTAATATTCAAGCATTTAGGCGATGGTTTAAGCTAGATTTCCCCATGGTTTGTGTTGGAAAGGTATCGGATCATATTTTTTTTTCTCTCCTCTGATCTCTGATCCAGCATTCTGGGCTAGTATCTGCTCGATACCGATGTTGTGGATCGGATCGGGACATCCCTAATTGCGATATAACAGTGCAACTTGAACCTGTACAAAAAGTTCAGCAATTGGGGTATTTGAAAGTAAATTACTGTTAAATTTAAATTAAATTAAATAAAACATTTAGTCTTGCATCTAGGGATGCACTGAAAATTTGGGCCAAAACGGAAACCCAAAATTCTGGATGCACTTGGCCAAAAGCTGAAAATTCTTTGTAATTATTTAATATTTTATTAAATAATATAAAGTAATTTTGGAAGACTTTTTAAATTTAACTCAATTTTAATGATCCTGAATAAAAAAAAGACACACACACAAGCCAACAAAATAACAACTCTGACTTAAAGTAACACAAAACTGGACAGAATTTATATTAATATTGGTAACACTTTACAATAAGGTTCGTTAGTTAACATTAACTACTTTAGTTAACGATCTAAGAACGAACAATAGTTCTTTAGCATTTATTAATCTTAGTTCATGTTAATTTCAACATTTACTAATTAATTGTTAAAATCAACAGTTGTGCTAGTTAACAGTTAATGCACTTTGAATTAACATGAACTAAAAATGAACAACTGTATTCTCATTAACTAACATTAAGATTAATAAATACTGTAATATATTGTTCATGCTAGTTAATACATTAACTAACATTAACTAATGGAACATTACTGTAAAGTGTTACCATGATATTAAATATCAATATATTATTTTTATTCACTTCTATGTAACAGAATCAGATACAAGTTGTTGTTGTTGTTTTTCTTAGACTAATTATCCAAATAATATATAGTCCTTCAAAGCTATTACTATCAGATCATAGGCATCATTTTACCAGCGTTGCCCAGTACAGCTGAACTAGCCTACAACATGTTACAGCACAGTAGCGCTACTGCAAACAGGAGCAAGTATACTGCATAGAAAATTTCTTTCTGCGATTTATTTGAGCAGACTTTCTTTCCGTGTGAGCATGAGCAGTACACAAGTGGAACGCACCTTCATAGAGCGGAATACAGAGCAGAGCGTCAAACACTGAACATGGCCGGTGTCATGAGAAATCGAGTCCCCCCTCGAAATCGGGTCCACTTAGGACCCTGAGTGATCCCATTGGCTCAACAAACTTTTAATGGGTTTTTTTTTTTAGTGCCTGATTACAATTCCTGCAAAATTGCGCTTTGATTTATGTCATTTGAACTTCGTTATAATGACCATTAATGTCTTTTAAATGACATGTTTCATACGCTAGTATATAACCGAAGATAAAGGTTCTGAAATCAAACTTTTTTTTTATTTTTTTATTTATTTATTTTTTTTTTTTTACAGATTACATTCTGTATGTTGCTTTTACAAAACTATTTTAGCTTGAAAAAACATGCTAAATTGTGTTAATCGTAATTAATAATCACAATTACATTTTCAAGGTAATAGTCGATAATTATGATTTTTGTGAAAGTGACATGACATACAGCCAAGTATGGTGACCCATACTCCGAATCCGTGCTCTGCATTTAAAGGTGCCATGTGCAAAAATTGAGGTAAAAATATCCAAAAAATGACCTACATGCATCAAAAGAATGAGAAGAAATAAGGGCGATGATGTCATTAAAAAAATGTCAAGTTATAGTGCTGCAGAGATATCAACCTTAATTAGCATTAGCATTACTAGCCCCGGCCCGACAGGTGTCGTAATACCAGTTTCGGCCATGGGAGGCGGTATGCGGGCAACATAACCACCAGCCAACCTGCAATACACGAATAACTCGCACGGCTTGTGGGCGTAATCTAACCTGATGTCAATCGTGTGGAAAGTACAGCCCACTACTTCATTTCAGTTCAGGGAAGAGAGCGGAAGGATAACTGAAGCCCTTGGCAAGAGACCACCACCCGCTACAGGGAAACAACCGCGCTCGGAATCACAAATCAAATCCGATAAGAAAAGGAGCCGAACCAGAGTAAACATCTGCACTGCTTTCAATCGCTGGAGACAACTGATGGACTTGAAAGAAATGAGGTTCGACACCGAACTTGCAACATTTCTTTTGGATTGGTAAGTTAGATGCTGTTAGTATTTCGCTAGAAGTTTGTTTTATATGTTTGTGTATTTTTTTTTCTAACCGTAGCTGCGTTTGATAATTAGCTAGCTATAACTTACCCATTTTTTTATATCATAAGTAACCTGCTCTGTCTAGTCTGTTGGTCTCCGTGTCCTCTTTGCTTCATGGTTTTTCTGTACGTGAGAAAATTGATGTGTGGCGTGAAAGCGTGTGAAAAGAGTCAATTGCGTGTGTCTCACGGTGAATGCTTGAGAGTTGGCAGCTCTGGTTACATTGGTTGGCGCTAGCTTGGTCAACATCAGCTGTCTGATGTTGACCAATGATGTTGACAGAATGCTGTCTGTCAAATTAATTTAATTCAAATAATGTGTTGTTGACCAATGATGTTGACAGAATGCTGTCTGTCAAATTAATTTAATTCAAATAATGTGTATATACAACTCAATGTAATATGAACAAAATGAATATGAACATATTAACTGGTAAAGGTGAAGGGGAGTAGCTTGAAGATGTCATGTTTCAAAATCACTTGACATCACCCAACGTTCCTCTGGAGGCAAAACGTCCTCTTATAGCAGCGGTTCTCAATTCCAGTCCTCGCGCCCCACTGCTCTGCATATTTTGCACGTTTCTCTTTGTTAACACACCTGATTCAGATAATCAGCTCGTTAGAAATGAACTCCGTGCATGAACTGTGTTCCAATTGTTCATTGCTCCCTACTCCCTGAGCAGGGGAAATCTGTTGAAGTTTACCTCACATCGAAACATTCATTCACTGTTTTGTGCTGTGCAGCGTCTTTAATCATGGACAACTGTGACATCATATACCTCTGTAAATCAATACAATTTAAATTCACATCTTGCACACTTCAATGAACTTTGATTGGAACATATAGCTACGTTCGCTTCGAACTGGAATCATGGCTGAATATCCTGTGATGTCCACTTCGCAGGGCACGTATATTCGAATAGAACAAATGTCTGAAGCGCTAAGAGAAACGTTCAAAATGTACAGAGCAGTGGGGCGCGAGGACTGCAATTGAGAACCGCCGTCTTATAGGCTTCGGCTATGGCTGTAGGGTTGTTGTTGTGAAGGTGGGGCGGAGCATAGAGACTATGCCGTTTCTCGTTTGTTACTCTAGAGTATACCAATTCACTTTATTGAGGCATACTGCCCCCATCTGGTATGGAATGTGGAGTATGACTTGATTTTTTTGCCAGACATGACGGATGGCACCTTTAACCCATCCAAGGTGCACACACACAGCAGTGAACACACACCCGGGGCAGTGGGCAGCCATTTATGCTGCGGCGCCAGGGGAGCAGTTGAGGGTTCAGTGCCTTGCTCAAGGGCACCTCAGTCGTGGTATTACTGGCCAGAGACTCGAACCCACAACCCTAGGGTAAGGAGTCAGCCTCTCTAACCATTAGGCCATGACTTCCCCTGTCATAATCATGCAGCCCTAGTGTTCATGTAAACATAGCTTGGTGTTGAATTTTGTTGTCCATTTGAGAGGAAGATCAGTGGGTTAGTGACTTAATTTTGCCTTACTTATATTTGTCTCTGCACAGTAAACGAATTAAGTGCGTTATAATGGTGATCCTGAATCATTGTTCATGGGTCCTGAAATATATCTTATGTTTACCTGTGGGAGACTAGCAGAGACAGTGGTCAGAAACCCACGTTGGAGGATTCTCCAAATGAACATATTGCTTTGAGAGCTCAGTCCCCTGTGTCCATCAAAATAAGCCTTTACATTACTGTGGTAAAGCTACGAAAATAAATGCAACAAAATTACTAGGTTTCCTATAACCTCTCATATAGCCATATGCTTGAAATATGGGTGTGACCTTTGTCTTTTTTTTTTTTAACAACAAGCTTTTTCCTGCCTCTAACCCTGTAAATGTGGTGGGTGGATAAACCTGGGAGGGGGCTGATCTGGTCAAACAGTATGCTTTCTCAGTGGAGCAGCTTTACTGGCTGCCAATGAAAACAAGTTCCCTCAAAGCGGATGGTGGTTGGGCTGCAACTTTAGAGAGCATGTGATTACCATCTGAAAAGCGCTACTCTTTGCAAAAGCTGGAGTTCTGCAGTGCTGGATTCTTTCCAGCACTCTCACTGTAAACAACACCACGCCTGGTGTTGGTCCTGGGTGTCTTATCAGACTGGACATAGCGTGTTGTTTTCTTTTTTCAGACTTCCATGAACTTCACGATAATTGAAATAGTTTTGAAATAGTAGTTCCATTCGTGTCTGACATGCAGCAAGCTACAAAATACATACCTGAATGTGTGCCATCCTACAAGAATGAAAGAATCTACGGTGTTAAAATGGGATGTGGTTGTTTTAGTAGTCAATGAATGAAGGGTATAAACTCGCTGTTCCTAGAAGCATCTAGAAGCATGTAATAAAAATAGACTGACATAACAGGAATACAGATAAATCTGCACTGCAAGTGCAAAGTTTAATGTCATAACAAATGAAGTTTTAACGCTGTAAAGCCTATTTGATATGCAAATTTCTAAAGCCTCTAAATTATTAACATGATCAAACTTTAATAAACCTGTTGTACATGATTACTATATTACCTTCTGTTATCTGATTGATATTTTAAACTTTTTTTTTTTTTTTAGCAACTGTGGTGTACTTATATATGTATAAATATCCCTCTTCAGGTTCTTTTTGCTGTGAAATATTTTCATAAAGTAAATGTAAAAATAACTTAAAAATTCTTTGTAATTTTTCAAAATAAACATATACTGGACTGGGCTTTAATCATAAATCTAAACATGTAAATATCATTTTACGAAGACATCGGTTCGGTACATACCTCGGTTTTAAAGTCACGGTTCGGTTCATTTTCGGTACAGTAAGGGAAAGAAAGGCAAACATTAAACTGCAGGTTCTTTATTACTATAAACTTTTTTTTAACAATTTGTTTACACTTTTAAAAAAAAAAAAAACTTTTTAATAAAGTATATATAAAATAAAAAAAAGAATAAGAAATAAAATACTGCTGCAAAGTTCTCCACTAAATAAAATACTCTGTCTCAAACCAATATCATATAATAAAATATAATAAAAAATATAAATAAATAACTGATTACAGTGCAGCATTACCAATCCCATCTTGTATGCCTGCTCATATTTAAAAAATATATATAACTTTTCTAAAGTGTAAAGTGCAGCATCAACAGTTTCAGTTTTTAGACCTGCTCAGATTTCGTTATTGCGTTGGACCGATCGGAATTAAGAGCAAAGGTCTGTTTAAATGCAGACGGGAGCTGCGTTTGAGTTACAATCGTTTTTTCCTAGTTGTAGTGATGTTCACACTCGCGTCATGCCTTTTGAAAACCTTAGGCCGATGACACACTGGCATATTGCACCTGTCAAACATAGTTTATTTTGCCGTCAATACTGTTGACGGTGTCCTTTATCAGTAGACTTTATAATTATGCTCAACATGAAGTATAGATATTGTCATGAAGACAAGACCCTTGTCTGTCAGCGGCCTCCCTCTATTGCCGCGTTTCCACCGCAGGAACTTTACCCAGGAACTAGGGACTTTGGGCTGGTACTCGATGTGTGTTTCCACCGCAGGAACCAGGAACTAAATAAAGTTCCGGGTAAAAAAATGCCCCTCAGAAAGTCCCTGCTGGCGAGGTAATACTTTTTCAAAGTTCCGGAACTTTCGGGGGGGGGGGACTTGGGCGCTAAACATCCTGATTGGTTGAGTTCACGCAGCATTGGTTGAGTTCAACCCACCATTTATTCAGATCAACATTTTCAAAATGTTACTGTTATTGTGTCTCTTTAGTGGTTAAACATAAAATATAATTCAGCTGCGGGGTAAATCTAACAGGTTTTCTTTGGTCTGTATTCAATTTATCTATATGTTAAAATGAAAATAAAGGCAAATTGCTAACATTTTGTTTCATTGTAATGGCTGTATATATACACATATCCCTGAACTAAGTACATTTCTGCAGCTGTTCTTATGTTTAAATGAAAACGAAAGGAGGCAGTGGTATTTGATATCCTATTTCGTTTTATTGTAAATATACAGAGAGGAAAATTGCAGTAGCCAAAGCGAGCTGAGTTCACGCAGCATTGTTTGGGTTCAACCACCATTTATTCGGATCATTTTCAAAATATTAATGTTATTGTGTCATGAAATGTAATTTTTAAAGTATTTCAGGCGAGAATGTAGTTGTTTAAAACTCAAATCTGTGGTTTATTTATAAAGACAGCGCCTATTTAAAAATGTGTTTCGCCGATCTCGAGACGGTGAGCTCCACGCGATCAGCGGAAGCTCAGTGCTTATGTATCCGCAGAGAGCAGCCTCACCACGGCTAGACCTTCTGATATGTGCCGCTGGCTCTGATGTCTCTTTAGTGGTTAAACATAAAATATAATTCGTTTTGGGTAAATCTAACAGGTTCTCTTTGGTCTGTATTAAATTTATCTATATCTTAAAATGAAAATAAAAAAGGCAAATTCATAACATATTTCGTTTCATTGTAATGACTGTATATACACATTTCCCTGAACTAAGTACATTTCTGCAGCTGTTATTATGTTTAAATGAAAACTAAAGGAGGCAGTGGTATTTGATATCATAATTCGTTTTATTGTAAATATACAGAGAGGAAAATTGCAGTAGCCAAAGCGAGCTGACTGAAGTTATCAAGTATGCTGCTGTTTGCAGATTTACCGAATTTGCGTATTCGCGGACATCACACTCCCGAGACGAATGCACAAAGTCTGAACTACCGAGGATGCACGCCCAAAATCAGCGTACTTCTCTCTCTCTGAGAGAGAGCGCGCGCGAGAGAGACAGACAGAGAGTACATTAGAAGTACCATCAATGTTTATAGAAATGTATATATGGATTTATTTTGCATGTAATTTTTTTTTTCTTATGAATATATATGCATTTTTGTTTTGTTTGTTTCTATTCTGCTATGTACAATGGTTTGGCAATATGTACCTTTGTATGTCATGCCAATAAAGCAATATGAATTGAATTGAGAGAGAGAGAGAGAGACCGAGAGAGAGCGAGCCGTTTTCAAACAACACAAAATGAGAATGTAAGTGTGCTCACCCCATTTTTGTTTGTAAGAAAAAATATCGCAATATATATCGCAGAAAAATAAAATATCGCAATGTCATTTTTTCCCAATATCGTGCAGCCCTACTCCACGAAAGGTACAACAACATTATAAAGCACCATGAAGTTTTTGTGCATTATATCCCAAGTCATTTGAAGCCATTCCATAGTTTAATGTAGGGTTCAGATGAATATTTAAGTTAAACTCTTCTTTCTGCTGCGCCTGTTCTGTCATCCTCCATTTATCTCCGTGTCATTTTTGGTTACAAAATGAAAGACGATGAAACTCTCTCTAAGATGATTCAATGTTCCTATTATTAAACTTGATCTGTAGATGAAGATCAGTGGTTTTGCATAAAAGGACTTTATCTTGCTGATGTGTAGTGCTATTGCTACATCATGTTACTTTCTAACGGGGCTCTGTTAGATCACAACACTAGAGTCCAGATCTCTTTTAATTGTTCTTCACACACACACTAACTGAAATGTAAAACTGTTAACTCTATCACAGATATCATACACTACGCATCAGTATCTCTTCCCTTGATGATATTGGTTAGGATGAAACTAAGCAATTCACACAGAACACACATTCAGCGTCTCATGAAACTTTTGCTGTTGAATAACCTAGTTTATAATAGTATTTTTTGTCATAGATCATGATTTATGTATTTTTTTCATTTGTTTTTCTTTATAATGAAGTTGTCTGTATTCAGTAGATTCTGTTTAACACTCAAAAGAGTGTGATATATATGCATTTTATGTAAGTATTCTGTTATACTGTGATAGATGTCACTGATTAAATTGCAAGCTGTCAAAACTTCATCTTTCTTTTTGGCCATATAAATATAAGCATCTGCACCAAATTGCATATCCTTGCTTAATTTGAGCCTTTGATTAAAACGATACATACTGCTAAAGCAATTTACTAAAGGAATTTACTAACAATGTGTTTCCGTAGCAGGTGGTCAGTGTCTAACACAGGTTTTTATCACTCAAGTCAATAAAACTACATTATTATTTTGTTTTTCCGTTTAAATGAAATAATTAGGTCTAATTAAATGGCAAAGTAAATTCAAAAGCATTTAAGCACAAACTATAAAATCAGTCATCTGGAAATGGTGTACAAAAAGGCCATCCATGAATAGTTTCTCTTTCAGCTAAGCAATAATATCCTTTTCCATAAGAAACTTTAAAACACTGGACACTTGCATGTCACAGTTTTGGAAAATTGGACCACCTGTGATGGTTTGGAATGAAATGTGCTTGAATTTTATGCAAATTAGTACTTTTAATTGAAAATCGCTGAATATCAGTGAGGAGGAGCGACTAAGAATGGATTGTCTTTAAAAGAGTCATGACCCACAATTTGCACTTTTCCACAAGAATCAATGTATGTTATGATTGCCTAACGATTATACACTGGCCGGGAAGCCGATATTTAAAAGTGAAGCGTTTGTTTACCTCAGGGTTTATAAACCAGCGCGTGTGCACGCGCACTCAAATACGAGATTTTGATTTCAGCCCCGAGTTGACGTCAAGACGGGGGGAGGATATACCAAATATGGACACCGCAGCAGGAAGCCGCGCCGTGCCGCTCTCCCCCTCATATTCATTCGACAAAGATGGAGAAACGTAGTGCACACCGGAGTTGCTCTGTGGTTGACTGCCATAAACAACATGCAAATGTGTTTTCTATACCAAAAACGGACGAAACTATCAAGGACCAGTGGATGAAATTCATTTTTAAGGACGCGGTTCCTTCAACCCTTTCAACCGGCGTATCGTTTGGTGTCTGCGCTAAACATTTTACACAGGATTCATTCACAAATTTTGGGCAATATCAGGCTAAGTTGGCCTCGAAGCTCCGTTTGGGAAAAGGTGCCATCCCCACCATCAGAGACTTGCCTGAAATTGAAACGGTAAGACTGTGTTTTATTGCTCTACTGTGTGTAACAAACAACAGCTAACTGCTAATGCGGCTATTGTATGTAACGTTAGCTTCGAGGTAAACACGGGGAATGGACTCTATGAATGCTAGCCACTGTAGCCATACACCATACACGACAGCCAAAACATCGCATCAGATCTCGCGAGACAATAATGCCTTTAGAAATAAGGGTCTGAGGAGCTCTGTTTATTTTTTTTTCAAATTTTCTTTTTTAAAAGTGCCTGAAAGACTATAATAGAGCATTGGGTATCCAAGATAACACGAGGTGATGACTCCTTTAAAAGCAATAATACAAGCTGTTTGTGTTGAAGCTCGATACAAATAAACTAGATCAGAAATGGCTTCCCAGCCTCCCTAAAGATGCCTGTCTGAAGAGAGTCATTTGTTTAAAAGATCAAAGCGTGATTCTGTCAGCCTTTATAGTTATGATAATTTGTGTACAAGTCTAATACAATGCATTCAATTATGACAATCCCTGATGTGTTGCCAGCCTGTAAATTTTGAAGCTGTCAACACGAGTCTGTTTACATTTATTGATGTTGTAAAGAATGAAGTATCACCTTGTTTTATGAGTTTAACACTTCTATACACTACAGTCATGGGAGTTCTCTGACAGTCACGTTACTGTAAATTACAGTGTAAATCAGCCAGCGGTGCTGGAACTACTTCAAATGTAATCACAACATAGCTTCTCATTGCATGCCACCATTTTTGCAGGTGTGTTAAGAGTGCCAGTGGCATTTTCAGCAGTATGATGAAAAAAAAATCACATCAATACTGAGATCGTTTACGGTGTATGAGTCTGAATCATTGTTGGAAGCTTTGAAATGGGTTGTCTCATTATTTTAAGAGGCTGCAACCCAGATTGATTTTAATTTGGTCTCTAAGATTTGATTTTAAATGACCCAGAGATATATATATATATATATATATCTTTTTTTTAAATTGGAATTTCACAAACAGGGATTCACAATGACATTACAGCGGGTTTGTGAGATTTTAAAAGAAATGCCAAACATTTAGAAACGATTTACAATAAGGTCCCATTAGTTTATGTTAGTTGCATTACCTAAAAATGAGAAATAGATTTTTTTTAGTTAACAAAAATAAATACAATAATAATTATTAAAAAATTGTTAGTTCATGTTAGCCCAGGTCCATTAAATAATAATAAGAGATACAACTTTTGATTTCAATGTTGTATTAGTAAATGTTAACATTATTTAAGATTAATTAATGCTTTTTCATTGTCAGCATTTTCCTAGTGTTGACTGTTAACAAATGAAACCTTATTGTGAAGGATTACTGAAGATTTAAATTTTTTGAATGAACATAAGTCTTTCTGAATAAAAAATTTAATATGAAACTACTAGAATTATGAATTAGTTTAGCTTTTTTTGAAAATTGAAAGGAATTAAATCAATAGGTTAAGTCTATATTTACGGTTTATTAAGAAAATATTGACAGGTTCGTATTAATTAAAATCACAATGCTTCATTACAAATGATTTAAGCCATAGGAGTTAGTCTGACAAAAAATGCTTGGTTATAGGTTAAAGACTAGATATAAATGTCTATTGCTCTGTTTCGTAAGCTAATTATAGTCTTGTCTTCAGGCATCTTCTCTTATGGTTACTGAGAGGAACTAATTTAGCTTGAGTTGATGTTTGGGGCCAAGATTCTCTGGCGGGGGGCATCATGATGTCAAGTTACTGAAGTGTGTCCTATTAAAATAAACCTGCGTAACATGCATTTCTAATTATACCTATCAGTTTGTAGTTGGTCACATAAATTATTGATCTCTTATGAACTGAAATACTTTAATTAAAATGGAGATGTACTAATTAAGCTCTCTGCATGGGGCTGTCATAATTTTCTCCAATTTAATTTGGGTGGCACTCACCAGTTTGTGTCATAGTTGAGAGAGATGAGAACAGGGAGACTCTAGGGTACAGATGTGATGGTGATGGTGGGAAAGAGTAATAGAAATGCACAAGTCACTAAACAGCAGAAGGACAGAAACCCCCCCCCCCCCCCACTGTTAAAATACATTACTGTCTCCTAATCAAGTTGAATGTGTGTGGACTAAACCATTCTTAGGCTGACTTCCTGGAAGAGCATAAACAATATGGCTCAGTGAAGTTTTCAAAATATTGTTATTTTTATAAGGTTCAGTATGTCGTTGTATAGAGCAACTGATGGCGTGAGTTTGAGGCAGTACTTCCTGTTTGACCAAACAATGCGTGACAGGGCCATGACAAAATGTAGGGTTCACTTAAATTTACCTATAAAAAAGCATACAATTTTAAAAACGTATTTTATTTTAGTAATTATAATAGTTCTAATTTTCATTTACGTTTTCATACAGTGTTTATATAAGTAAAATAAAATATAAAAATGTATGAATGAACGTATGAAAACGTAAATGAAAATTAGAATTATTATAATTACTAAAATTAGTTGAAATACCACATTTTTTTAATTAAACTAATATATCAGTGTTTGTATATGCATATAAACATATAGCTAAATAGACATATAAATGAATGCAATTAAGAAAACAAAATGATTTTAACTGAAAATATTAATGAATAATATAACAGTATAGTGTGGCGGGGTGAAGAAGGACATGACGAGTAGGTACAGGTGAGTTCCCCAAAGGGTGGATTTTATTGACAAAGAGTGGGGCAGTAGGCGGTGGCGTGAGGTGGTTTGGTGCAGGGTGCTCGGCTTCCTCTTCGGTCGGTGCGCTGTGGCGGTGTGGGTCCGTTGTGCTCTCCCGTGTGCGGTGGGGCTGGCGGTCACACACTGCTCTCTGTAATCAAGACAGATAGTTAGGATTAGCCGAGTCTCGTGGAGACATCTCTCACCTCTGTGTTCGTTTGCTGTGCTTAAGTAGGCAGCTCTTGATGGGGCGCAGGTGTGGCCGCTCAGCCCAGGTTTCCAGGGCAACGCTGATGAGAGCTCGGGACACGTGTCACAATATAAATAATAGTCAAATATAACACTGCTAGAGTTGTTGTTTTTCATACTGTAACTTTACTTTGGCCTATTAGAGTTGATTTTTAAAACTACCCAAAATTATTCCCATATAGTCTGATATCAATATATATTTGTAAAAAAAAAAAAAAAAAGAAAGGGAGTGAACTCATATTATTCTTTTACAACTTCTCATACAACTAATATGATTAATGTGATTACAAAGGTTGTTTGCAAAATCTATATCCCTCTCCCTCAGGTTTAGGGCTTAGAAAACTAATATTACTGAGTGTAAACCAAAACAACAATGTATGGATTAAATGTTAAGACTTTGATTTATTCCTGCATACAGTAATACTGTCTTCTTATTCTCACCCTTTACATAACACATTTTCATTTGGAAGGTCTTTACTGACCACAGACACTGTTGTGGGAAAAAACTAACCACTTTAAAGGGCTCGGCTCCTGCTCAAGTTGAGGTTAGCTCACACTATTCTTGGTCTCTTGCTGATCTTTCAACAATGCTGTGTACTAGAGAGCAAATGTTCCAGATGTTGAAAGAATGTCTGCAGAAACACCATATGTATTAGATGTTGCAAAGCCTTTGCACTGTGGTTTCGTTATTATTGCTCAAGGATGGAGTATCTTTGTTCTAGCTAGCTCTCATTCAAACTCAGGAGCTTCATATTATGCCTGTTGCACAGTGGCACAGCAACTTCCCATTTGCACTAGTTAATATAACCTTTTTTTTTCTTTCTGATCAACAACATTTAGAAAATTCATTTATTCGATTTTGTGTTATGACATCTTTTATGCTTCCCAAAGCTTCATTTAAAATAAAAAATACAGTTAATACAGTAATATTATTACAATTTCAAATGACTGTTTTCTATTTTAATATATATGAATTTGTGATCAAAGCTGAATTTTCAGCATCATTACTCCAGTCTTCAGTGTTGCATGATCCTTCAGAAATATTCTAGTATGCTGATTTGATGTTCAAGAAACATTATTATTATTATTATTATTATTATTATCATTGTTGATGCTGCTTCATATTTTTGTGGAAACAAAATATGAATATAAAAGTTACAAATAATTAATTTTGAACTTTTAGATTATTATTTTAAGCATTTATTTGAAATATCAATCTATTATAACATAAATGACTTTACTATCAATTTTTCTATTTTTAATGCATCCTTGCTGAATAAAAGTATTTTTCTTTTTTTTATCTTACTTGCCCCAGACTTGTCAACAGTAAAGTAAATATCAATGTCAAATATTAAATTCAAATCAACAAAATGTAGAAACAATGAAATAAGAGCATGAGTGGTTTTCTATTTTTTTATTTTATTTATTTTTTGTCAGGTCTGCTTACATTCACTTAAGACATAATCAGCACGCACAGCTTCATTACTGCAATGTGAAAGGGATCTTCACGGAGTATTGGCACAAGTCCAGATGTGAGCATTCAAAGCAGCAGCCTGTCAGTCAGGGTAGCAAACTCAGTAACACGTTTTTTTTTATTTTAGTATGGACTTGATGCCAAAGTACTTGCCATGCTTTTAAAACAACACTTAGCAAACAGTACTTCAATATGAGTAAAATATTATGATTATGAAGCTGCTGCTTCTGCTGATCTCCACATTTTGTGAACAGCTCAGAACCTTTTTTCTAGGCTCTAACTACAGGAAAAGTCTCTTCTCAGCCCCCCTTCAAGGGCCATGTGGGCCATGTTGTGTTTTTCTTCCCTACAAAGACTTGACACACAGTCTCCTCTGAATGCCTGTGGCTGGAGCTGTGTGCTGGAGTAAACAATAAGGCGGTCATGTGAGGGGCAGCAGCAGCGGATCTGCAGCATCTGTGGGAGCGGTAGGGGCTGCTCCTCCTCTCTGTGCTCAGAGGCTTGTGTGTGTATTGAAGTCTCTCATGTAACTCGAGGAACTGTGAAAGCGAGGGGTTAGGGTTTGGCACTACTTCACAGCACATAGCGACAGGAAACACTGCACAAATGACTTGGCCAACTCCCCCTTCCCGCCCTCTCTCTTGCTTTGTCTCAGTCATTCTTTACTCAAACCCTGTTGCTCATTTGCTTGACAGCTGTCTGCCTATACAAGGGATCTGCAAAACAACATATTTAAATCAGCTAGTCTTTGAATAGGCTGTTTATTTGATATATGTAAAAAGTACGATTATTAAAATTACAATCATTGTGTTATTATTGATGAAACGTCATATTTAATAACAATTGCTTTTTAAGTTATCAGCAACATATACAATTAAAATGTTTAATTATACTGTGCAATGCCTTTCTAAAAAAACATTTTAAAAGACAAGTCTTTTTATTATTATTATTAATTTCATTTAATAAAAATATTAAACATTTCAATGTGTTGTGCTATTTATGAGCTTCAATATGATGAGGCATTTTTTAATGTTAAACAGCTCATTTTTATTTTTATTATATATTTCTATAATACATAATTTTTAATAAACAGCTAAATATAATTAAAAAAGATAACAAAATGGACGGTAAAATTACTTTCTAAAAAAAAAATATATATATTTTTTACTAGAGGAGTTGACTTTTTAATGTTTTATTTATATATGAAAGTGAAAGTGACATGACATACAGCCAAGTATGTTGACCCATACTCAGAATTCGTGCTCTGGAAGTCATGGCCTAATGGTTAGAGAGTATGACTCCTAACCTTAGGCCACGACTTCCCATATATATATATATATATATATATATATATGTGTGTGTGTGTGTGTGTGTGTGTGTGTGTGTGTGTGTGTGTGTGTGTGTGTTTTATATATATATATATATATATATATATATATATATATATATATATATATATATATATATATGTATGTATGTATGTATGTATATATGTATATGTATATGTATATATATATATATATATATATGTGTGTGTCTGTGTGTGTGTGTTTTATATATATATATATATATATATATGTGTATATATATATATATATGTATATGTTTATATTTACATCACATTTTCATGATGTCATTATTGTTATTTTGTAATAAAGTTCAGCAGTTTAAATTTTTACATTCTTATTATTATATGATATTACTATAAATCAAAAATAATTAAAAACATTGTTGTATTTTCCAGATTTCCGCTGAATATTAACACTAAAAAGGCCCACTGGCATAAAAAAGCACTATAATGCATTTCACCGGTGATTAAATGAGGTTAAAGCCCTCTTGAGACTACATTTGGTTAACTTAACCCCCCTTTCAGCAGCTCACTGTCATTCCCGGCGAGGTTAGAGCGCTACGTGACGGCCATAAATACAGCAGCGGCCCTCCCGCAGCCACTCAGAAACAATGAGAGCTCCGTCCCCCTCCTCCTTGCATTCTTCCACCACACTCTCAGGTGTGGCCAAGACCCCTCTCCATCTTGCTGTGATGCTGTCTTTCTCTCTCACCTTCTCTTTTCTGTTTGTACTCTTGCTCCTTGCTCTCCCCCTTTGTCTCTGTGGCTTCTGTTGTTCTGCACTGTAAGAGAGCGGCTCGTCCACTGCTGTGCAGGGCATTGAGCTACACCTCCTCTTGCTTTCACATTTACATAAGGAACAGTAGCCTGGCGCCATCTCTACCTTAACCCTGGCATCTTCTGCTGTTTACCAAGTGTGCGTAGCTTATGCACCCAGAAAGTGACCATGCACAGAATCAACATGCCATGACCGAAACAAAGGAAAATGAGTGCTGTTATATTGCTGTTATAGTCTTGTTTACCGTTTTGAAGATGCAGCCATTTCAATTATTTGCTAAATCGCAATGTGACTCATGTATAAATCAAGAAAATGTTAGCAATATACAGAACAACAGATTTTTACATTTTGAGAATTTAAATTAGGATAATTTGAGAATTTGCTAATGCTTCAAAGGTCATTATTACTAAAAAATAGTTTTGTTTACAACCCATTAGACTTTGTTTTTTTGTTATAATGAGAGACTCTCGAGTGTGCAATTTTGAGTGGAGAGTGGATTCTAACATAAATGGCTCTGCTTGGCCACTGTGTTCAAGGAATCAACAGAAAATGTTGGTGTTTAGCTACATTGCTCAATGCAACAAAAACAGAAAATAGAAATCTTTGAAACTCTCCAGAGTTCAAACACAAATGCACACTGGAGTGTTTGGAAAATATATTTTCCCCAAAAATATTTAAAATATATTTAGCCAATATTTTATTTCTACAGCTTCAACTGAGGTGCCCTTGCGTTTGTTTCGTTCTCTTTTGCACCACCGTTTAGTTTTTAGTGTTAAATTGCTGATTATTATTATTATTATTATTATTATTATTATTATTATTATTATATTTTATCCTTCACAAGGCAGTGTTATTCTTAACTAAAAAAAATATTTAAAATATTTTGCTTAACTAGGAGATAAATATATATTATATATATAAATACTAGATGAAAAACTTAAACTTTAGAAAATGTAAATGAAAACTAGAAATGTTGCCGTGGTAACTAATTGATGTAAATATTTAAAGTACTAAAAATAGATATAGCTAAAAATATATCTATAATATATCTCTATGAATATATCTATATATCTAAGTATTTCTATAAATATATATAACTAAAACTGGAAAACAGCTAAATAAATATTTTACTCAAATTTATAAAATGACAAAACTACATAAAACTACTAAAACTAAAATTTAATATCAAAATATAAACTTAAAAGCTAATTCAAAATATTAAACAATTATTAAAGATAATAATAACAATACTAATAGCACTGTTTCTCCCTGTTTGATACTTATTGATAGGGGTTTGTTCAAATCTCTAATCTTACTGTGAATATTAGCAATAGTAATATTTATGCTACCTTGGCAAACATCTTCTAATATTCTTCAAGCATGCCTTTGTATTGTCTAGCAAATATATTGTGTATTGTTGTTCTACAGGCTCTGCAGCAGAAGGTTGATGGTTTCTGCTCTCTCTATGCATAATGGTGGTAAACAGATCACATATTAATGGAAGCGGTGTTCCTTTGAGCTTCTAACCAGTCAACTTCTCACTGTTAACCATGCACCTGCCATTTTAATTATACCCCTCAGGCGGCTTTGTGTGGAGTCCACCAATGTATTAAACCTGTGGAAACCACCATAACTGTCCATAACGCACTTTCCAAGTGACAGGATCTTTGTCCTGGCCTGAGGCAGTTAGGACATGATTTTCAGGGGAAGACGACTACCCCCACAACACCCCACGCACACACTCTTACCCATCAGCCCCATCTCGTGAAGTAGGGAGATTTATGAGGCACTCCAATACCCCCCACAATGTGTAATTGGGAGTGTCTCTGTCGCAGTGATGGCTCCCTGGGGAACGTGGGTGATGCTGGCGGGGGGATGGACAGAGGTCACGTGCCGGCTCGAGGGATGGTGGGCATGGGATAGGGACACTCTGCCTTTGACGCAAAGACTTTAAAAGATACATCATTAGCCATTGTAGGCAGCCGGCATCCATTCTGTTACCATTCATCATAAACAATCTTGTGCAATGCAAAACATGAAAGGTTTGTAGCATTCAACATGTTCTTACTGATGTGTCCAACACTACAAGAAATAATTCTCTACAAATCCTATTTAGATTAGATTATCTTGGTGAAAAATGTTTAGTGAGTTTGGTCCTCACAGTTATTATGGCTTTTTATTATGGCTTGATAAATTGGTGAATTAAGGCACAGTTTTTTCTAAATCTATTTAGAAATTATACTATATGTATTTTGAAAGGTGCTATAGAAAAAAAATGGACTTCAATTTATCAATTTAAATGGACTTTTCAATTAATCAATACCAACTACTTTCCATCCGGGGTGGTTCTGAAATTATTCAGTAAGGAAACACCAGTTTGTTGCTGCAGACAACATCGCTTTGTTTGGAACCATTTTCATCAGCAAAATAGAGTAAGGATGCACCAATCCGAAACTCAGGATTGATATCGGCTCTGATACTGCCATTTTCTGCTTGATCGGGTATCGTTCAGACGAGTCCGATCCAATTCCGATACTGTGTGTATACTATTCTGTGTTATTAATTAAGCCCCACGAAAGACACAACTACATTATAAAGCACCATAAAGTTTTAGTGCATTAAATCCCAAGTCATTTGAAGCCATTCCATAGTTTAATGTAGGGTTCAGATGAATATTTAAGTTAAACTTTTCTTTCTGCTGCAGCTGTCTGTCATCCTCCATTTATCTGCGTGTCATTTTTGCTTACAAGATGAAAGACGATGAAACTCTCTCTAAGATGATTCAATGTTCCTATTATTAAACTTGATCTGTAGATGAAGATCAGAGGTTTTGCATAAAAGGACTTTATCTTGCTGATGTGTAGTGCTATTGCTACATCATGTTATACCGGGTCTCTGTTAGATCACAACACTGGAGTCCAGATCTCTTTTAATTGTTCTTCACACGCACACTAACTGAAATGTAAAACTGTTCAAAGAAAAGACTCTCTCACAGATAACATACTGTACACTACGCATCAATATCTCTTCCATTTGTGCTTTGAACTTTTCTATGTGGCGCACTGTGCGCTGAGACTGTTGCTTCATTCTGCATCATTCTGTGCATGGGATGTGCATAAAACGCTTTGTGTTGCTCTGTATTGGAGCCTTTCATATTATAATAGTCTTGCACAATGAAACATTAATAGCCTTTGTTCTGTCCTATAGATTATCATACTGTATGTTGCTGCTTCGTTACTGTGCTATACATTTAAAATAAATGTCTTATTTTATAGTATATATTTATATATAAATATACTGTTTTTCATAAATGTATTTTACAACAATACAAAGAGCAATGTGTAATATTTTACCAGATTTAGTCCTACACTTATTCACTTTTATTTGTTCCCCACAAAAAAATTTTTCACTGAATGTTTTGATTTTGTAAAATTATTGTGGACTCTTAACTTTTGCTGCTGAATTACCCACAAACCTAGTTTATTATAGTATTTTTGTCATCGATTATGATTATTTTATTTTTTCATTTGTTATTTTTCTTTATAATGAAGTTGTATATATTTAGTAGATTGTGTTTAACACAAAAGAGTGATGATCAGGTCAACACAGAGTGGTATAGAAGGTCTTTATCGGATCTGTATATGTATTGGCCGATACTCAGAATTTTTGGTATCGGATTGGTTCTGAAAAAATGGTATCGATGCATCCCTAAAATAGAGCAAAAAAGACAATATTGTCTCTACAATTTAAATCACTAAATATTTATTTATTGTTCATCGAATTGTTGCCATGAAACAAAGAAAACTCTGCCTTGCTAAAGCAGACTATGCTAACCAAACTATTCATATAATCGCATTCATATAATCGTGTGTCCTAGGAAGACTACATACAATTCTGTGATTAAATATCTATATTTTTTGCTTTACAGTGACAGTGCTAGGTAACAAATAACCTAAATTGACAAGTTATAATGTAAGTCACAGATACCCGAAGCAGCTGTTAAAGCTTCTGATTGCTGGTTGGCCAGTTTACGGTGAGCCTCATTGGGCAGTTCTTGTCAGGAGTGAATGACAATGTGACTAGATTCAATCGGATGTGAGCAAATCCGTGGTCTAATAGAAATTATTTTATGTGTATGAAAACTCAGAGCTGATGTGTACAGGGTAATAATAAAAATATTCAGGGTTTAAGTCTCCTTAGCCCATCCTTGGAATGCCCCTACTTTAAATTATGATTCTCTGAACTGACACTGCCTCATCTCAAAAAGTTAACTTATGGGACAGTTCACCCAAAACAATTGTCGCCATTTACTCGCCATCATGTCATCTCAAACCTCTACCACTTTTCTTTATTGAAGAATAAAGACAGATATTTTATTAAATGCTTTAACTGCAAAAAACAAGACTGAACTCCTTTGAAATTCATAGAAGGAATAAAAACATGACATGAAATTGAGCAAATGACAGAATTTTCCTTTACCAGATGGTTAATACAACACTGTAGCCTCCCATCTCATAAATATGATCATTGCAATGTGACTTGAAGACAACATCTGAATCTGGCAGGTAGCCAGCAGGAACACACAGGCATTGATGTGAGTTTAGTTTTCAGGGAATAGAAGAGATGAAGTGTGATCAGCAGTCATTGTTGCTGCTCTCTCTCTCTCTCTCTCTCTCTCTCTCTCTCTCTCTCACACACATTGATGCCGCCTCCTTTCACTATCACCTCGCTGTTTTCCTGACAAAAGGGGCGGCTAAATGAATTGCTTGCAGCAGCAACAAGCTCTGTATTCCCATCGCTCATTAGGTCAGACAAAAACATCAAGTCCATCAAAGCAGTTGCTATGCCTGTCACTCGATGCAGCTCTTAAACATCCCAGTGCTGGCTTTGTGAATGCAGTTCAGGTACTCCTTTATAGTGCCTCTCAGCTGGGGGAGGTGATGCAAAGTCTACGGTGGGTCTTTTGCCGGTTCTTTTTGTGGGTCATATCTTTGTCTGACCTATACTGTGGAATGTAGACTATAAAAGTACCGTAGGGCACCAATGCCACATCTCATAGATGCACACAACCATATTTCACGTTAATTTCTCCTGAGGTGGGACTATGTTTGAAGCTTGAAGTATATAGGTTAATTTACATCACTGATTCCCAACCTGGGACATCTAAGCAGTTTCCAGGGAGGACTTGTAACAATTTAGCTTTTGTTTTGTTTAGCCTATCATACAGGAAAAAGTTAAATGATAAATACAAGTACTTGTGATATTGTGGTCCATACTTCTGTATTGAATTTAAGTAGGTATAATGTACATCCAGCTGGTTGTTAATAACAACAGGTTGATCAGGATCCCAACACAGTGAGATTCACTGCTATATACAGTTCAGAACAAAAACGTTCACCTGCAACTGCAGCCTGGCGTTTTTCTTTGATATGCTTGTAAGAAGCTTGTTGTATGAAGCATACTTGCATTTTATTTTATTTTTTTTACCCAACAGCATGAATGACAGAGATTGTTCTCCTTTTCTTTCTTTCATGTGGGCTCTTTTACAGTGGAACTGTGTGACAGAGTCAGATAAAGCCTTCTTTTCTCTTTTCCTTGACAAACGTGATCTGGTTCTGCTGGTGGAAAAGAGTGCTATCCGAGGTTGATGTTCAACGTAAATACCTCAGCTCTTACACAGCCCATGTTTAGCTGGAATGTGGAAATCTCCTTCTTTGTGAGCATGTTTACCCTCCTCACATCAAGAAATGCACATGAACACTGCTGGGGACTGTAAAAACTCGACCCAAGAGTGCAGGGTGGGTGCAGGGGAGGCTATAAATGGCACACGAGTGGCCAATGTAGCCGAAACACTGCGCTGTATTTTGTCTGTTTGCAGATTAGCAAGTAAACAAGGCTGTCCAATATTAAGGGAAATCATTGTGTGACTCCTCTGGCTGTGGGCCAGGCTTCCCAGGCACAATGTTTATCTATACTACAGGGAGCTGGACCATGTGTGTGAGGTAAGAGGAGGCTGGCTTTGGTTCGATGCCAACCACTGTGATTTCTGGAGTGCTTCGAGCATCCCTGTGTTGACCAACAATAACCCCTCGAGCCTCTGAACCTGGTGTAGCCCACTCATTCAGCTCATCCTGTGCGAGTGGGCGTGAGGAGAGCTGAGGCAGAGGGGTCTAGATGAAACAAGCTTGGCATCGACAGGGCTCCAGACTAATTCTTCCCACTGGTCGCTCTTTGGGACTAACTTTCTCAGATGGTTGAATGAGCACATGATTTGGTCACAATTGTTTTGTTTTTGTTTAATCAATTAATTAATCAATGCATGCTGATGAACTTTCATTATGGTTCATAGTTATATGGAAACGAAAGTGGATACATTCAGCCTGTTTTATTCATTAGTAGTAGTATTTGTGATTAGATTTTTTTTTTAATGGGAGTTCCTCTTTTGCTATGTTATAAGCCGCTGTCATCTTTTTGGGTCTCTTGTTTCTCATTTTCCTCTTGACAATACCCTATAGATTCTCTTTGGGGTTCAGGTCTGGTGAGTTTGCTGGCCAGTCAAGCACACCAACACCATGGTCATTTAACCAACTTTTGGTGCTTTTAGTAGTGTGGGCAGGTGCCAAATCCTGCTGGGAAATGAAATCAACATCTTTAAAAAAAACTGGTCAGCAGAAGGAAGCATGAAGTGGTCCAAAATTATTGGTAAACGGGTACAGTGACTTTGGTATTCAAAAAACACAATGGACCAACACCAGCAGATAACATTGCACCCCAAATCATCACATACTGTGGAAACTTAACACTGGACTTCAAGCAACTTGGGCTATTAGCTTCTCTATTTTCTCTCCAGACTCTAGGACCTTGGTTGCCAAATAAAATGCAAAACTTGCTCTCATCTGAAAAGAGGACTTTGGACCACTGGGCAACAGTCCAGTTCTTCTTCTCCTTAGCCCAGGTAAGACGCTGTCTGTGGTCCAGCAAATTCCTTGACACGTCTGTGTGTGGTGGCTCTTGATGCCTTGACCCCAGCCTCAGTCCATTCCTTGTGAACTTCACTTAAATTCTTGAATCGATTTTGCTTGACAATCCTCATAAGGCTGCAGTTATCTCGGTTGGTTGTGCATCTTTTTCTTCCACACTTTTTCCTTCCACTCAACCTATGCTTGGATACAGCACTCTGTGAACATGCAGCTTCTTTGGCAATGAATGTTTGTGGCTTACCCTCCTTGTGAAGGGTGTCAGTGATGGACAACTGTCAGATTAGCAGTCTTCCCCATAAATGTGTAGCCTAGTGAACCAAACTGAGAGACCATTTTGAAGGCTCAGGAAAACTTTGTAGGTGTTTTGGGTTGATTGGCATATGCCAACATATTCTAATTTGTTGAGATATTGAATTGGTGGGTTTTTGTTAAATGTGAGCCAAAATCATCACAGTTAAAAGAACCAGAGACTTAAACTACTTCAGTCTGTGTCCAGTGAATTTATTTAATACACAGGTTTCAAAATTTGAGTCAAATTACCACAACATTCTAATTTGTTGAGCTGCACCTGTACATTACTTTTCTTTGTTGGGCCGATTAACTCATATATTACATAACCATGAAACTTTTTTTTTTTAATCTGTAATCTAGTGATTTATAACATACTTTAAAAAAGAAAAGGGCCTTAGCACTTGATAGATGCAGCTCAAACAGTAAGATTATTAATAACACAGCTTCACATTACATAACACAAGTGAAAATAAGGCAGTAATACATTACAAATCTGTTTTAAATGTTTGGAAAATGGCTGCTATATGCACTTGTGACTGTGTGACCACACATCAGTTCTATTTTAATGCATCAAGTTGCATCATTGCTCCGTAACCATAAACAACCTAAATTGCTCCATAGTCAATGAAGCTGTCTACATTGGTTGCATTCAGCAACACAGTTTACAGATTGCTGTTTTCTGTTGAGTGCATTTTATTTATTTTTTTTAATCACACCGCAACTATAAACTGTACAGCACATCACATTTGTACCATCGATATATACAGTCAAACCACCCAGCCCTACATGTTTACAGCAGGTTAACATTTATATTGGCTCAGTGTCTCTCATGCATATTTGTCCTGTGTTCAATGCAGATTTTTATATGGATGCCAGTGATAAGAATGCAGGAGCTCACGCCGGGAGGCTGGAGGTGTCTGATTTATTGCCCTTTATTCAGAAGGAAATGAGCATCATACGTTAGTGACCGTAATAAACGATGGACGGCCCAGCTCAAGCCAACTTCAAATGCATCTCTCTGCTCCCTCCTGCTCTTGATCAAAACCAAATGGGAAGAGGAGGGTAACGGGAGGAGCTGTGTGCTCGGGTTTTCCGGGGAATTCCCGTGACTTCCCCTGTGTTATTTCAGAGTTATCAGTGTTTACTGACTCTGAAATGTCCTCTGAATTCTGAATGGAGTGCAATTAGTTGTCGATCGTTTTGCTAAGTTAAAGTGACGTTTTTGTGCCACTGTTGTAAGGTCAGAAAGCGACTACATTAAACACAAAAAGACTGATATTGTGTTTGGAAAAAAGACTGTAATCCAATTACATTGTATTCCCCTAAACCACTGTGATTTTAAAACTGGAAACCTCTTTTCCAGTTTCTGCCAATATGGGCACAGGCCTCCTGGGATGGTCTCAGTAAATACAAAAGGTCCAGATGTCTGAAGGTACGTAGGATAGCCTTTCTCAAGCTACCAGCTCTCTCATTTGTCTTGCGAGATTAAACGGCCACAAAAAGTTGGCACATCTCTCCATTGAATCACAACAGATGTCCGTAAACTGTTTAAACTGCCTGATTAAAAATTAGCTGAAAGAGCATTAATATATTGTCCTGCTTGAGAAAGCCAAAAACGTCAACTGAGATGGGAGATGAGAGTGAGCCAACAGCAAATGAGATGCAGCACTGGTTTAGTCCACTGCAGAGCATCTGTTTGTCTGTTCTTGTCTACTTGAGAAAAGTAACTCCCATAATGTGTTTTTCCAGCTTCGTGGTTGGAGACATTCCAGTGATGATGGGAAGAGGCCATGATTAGAGATGTGCAAAATTACATCTTTTCATAATCAACTGGTTAGAAGCTCTTTGTAATTAGGCTGGTTTATGATCATGACCACCACAGACTGATCAGACATGTTTCTTAAGGGTGTTCACATAGGACATGCCTCAAAATTAATCAAAACAAAATAAAAGTAAATAATAAATCCGCTTTTTTATAGTCACTGTACTAAAGAGAAACAAAAATATTAAAAACTATATATATATATATATATATATATATATATATATATATATATATATATATATATATATAAAATTATTATTAATTTTTTTTTCCTTCTCTTATTGTCTGTTAAATCTTATGGTCTTTAGAAAGCATTTTTAACAGTATTAAAACCTATTTAAACTATTATTTAAAATAATTAAACACATAATTTAACACTTTATGGTAGTATTTTGTCTTTTATAAACCAAACTATGCATTTTCGGCCGACCCCTAAGCACCCCTTTGTGGCCTCTTTAATATACTAATTGGCTGATGGTTGACCAGTTGATCATTCTGTCCCATACAAACGCCACAGCGATTTCAAAAATAACATTTGCAAATGCATTATGCTATATAAAGCAACCCTTATGTAGCGTTTATGTAGAATGGGTCATAATGGGCAAATGATGTAAACAACTAAAGACGACACTTTTGTCTTTTGTCTTGTCTTTTGTCAAATTTGAGTTTTGCAGGTGTACGTATCACTCACATTCTCGTTTAATTACCATTCATAAAGTACCCCCAGCTTCACTCCCGTGGCTTGATAAGGACACTAATGACTCATGATTTGGGACTTCAGAGATCCTTTTTTGTTCAAGAGTGGTAATATATCACATGTTAATTACAAAGGTTTTAATGCGTTGAAATCAATTTTACAGTTTTACGCTGGAGGAGAGATATTAAAGCTCTTAATTAGCTACCGTCCAGAAGCACCAGTGTGGCATTATCCGGAGAGCTCCATCAAGCACAACGTGCTTTCCCAAGGTGACCAGGAAGTACCTATAATTGTAGGGTCTTGGGGAAAAGTGGCATCTGAAGAGGATGGCAGCCTACCGTGATTTATCCGAAAACCATAATGACATCATTCTCACCACATGAGAAACATAAATTTGGCCTATCTCTAATGGAGATCCCGGGCTTCTCTGTCAGCCAGAGGTCTCTCACTTTCTCTGTCTTTCTCGCTCATGAGATTTCATGCTGCGCTATTGGCAGGGCGGCTCAGGTTTTCCCAGGAGAGAATGAGCTGACGGATAAGAAAATTTAGTACTACTTCCACACGTCAACGCATTCATCGTCCATCCTTCAATCACAGGCGCAAAATAACTATTTAAGATTTTACCGATGTCCTTTGCTATATGAAAACTGGCCCTTCTTATGTTGAAAAAGAAGAAGAAGAAAAAACCTGTCGCAAGATCACCTGGTCTATTCCCATTGCAGAAACGGGCTGCATTGAGATATCATCATACGCCATCTTGCTATCATAAAGAGACATGTACACTTCATCTGTGAGTGAGTCATCTGTCACGACAGATGTTCCTGTTCGGTCCATCATAGGAACACTGTGCGGTGCAGGTTTGGCGATCCCACAACAATGAACGCAGCAGCTGGCATGAAAGCTCAAAGCAACTTTTGTAAAAGCATTTTTGTGGCCTGAATCAAGGAAGTCTGTAATAATTGGAGAGAGCTTACATAATCTCATCTCGGGAGGCTTGGTGGCATGAATGATCATCATTGACCATTGGATTATGGCAGAAAGAACTTTAAATGGATATTCTGTTTAGTGAGTGATTTAGAAATGTCTTTTTAATTATGTATAATAGTATCTAAACAAATCTACAAATTGTGAAAGTTTTCTTAACAGTAACTTAGCACATAGATAGCTGATAAGCTTGTTAGCTTAGCCGATATCTTACCTAAATATTCAATTGAACATTTTTGTATGTGCAGCCATATTGTCTTAAAACAATCCCCTGACCTGTAAATGTCATGTGATTTAATAATCCCATTCAAAGTAGTCAGATGTTTGAATTGCAAAAATGTAGTCTCTCTCTATTGAGTGAATTGTTTAGATCATTGACATTTACTAATTGTTGTGGTTTTATGATCATCTGGTGTTGGAGGGGACGGATTATAGGAATGAAAATTGTCATTTTTGATTTCATGGTGACTTCAAGTATTGTGTCTTGCTCTTACAGGAAATCAGAGGAGGAGGTGGACATGGACAAAGTGACAGCTGCCATGGTGTTGACCAGCCTGTCCACTAGTCCTCTGGTGCGGAGCCCTCCTGTAAAAGTTAGTGGTAAGTAACTTTAGATCACAAACACACCATGATCTCAGCCTTGAAGTCTTTTTCAAAGTATTAGCTTTGAGCTGCAGAAACAGCTTGCTCTTCACTCAGCGATTTCCTGTTTTCACTGTCACATGTGTATGAAAAACTGTCACATGAGACAGCAGTGCATTAGTTCAGCTGTCATGAGACTGGCTTTTGCTGTCTTGTCTTAAAGCTATCTTCTACTACTAACTTGAAGGGGTGATATTCTGTACTTCTGTAGCATTTTAGTCCCCAAAGTACTTTTTATGTTTGGTTTTGCACCAAGAGTCATATTTCTCTCTGACCTCCAACACTGTTTTCAATTCTATACCTTTAAGACTTCTATATTTATGACTTTGTTTACCATTGATTGTACTATTTTGTATTTAAAATTAAAACCTTTATGTGTAAATGACCTCTGGTATGATTGAGTTTCCACTTTGCATATGATATATAGTAAGGATTATTTTATCTCACAATACTTTTATTTCCATATTCATTTTAGTAATTTTAGTACTTGTTTTTTTTCTGTTAGTTCATATGATTGAGTTTCCACTTTGCATATGATATATAGTAAGGATTATTTTATCTCACAATACTTTTATTTCCATATTCATTTTAGTAATTTTAGTACTTGTTTTTTTTCTGTTAGTTCAAAAGGCAACATTTCTAAGTTGAAAATGTCAATTTTTATTTAATAGTTTGTTTTAGTTGACAATAACAATACTGATCTGAATGATTTGCGAAATAACAGCCCCTCAAAGTTAATAAATAGGTGTTGATATAAAAACATGGTTGGTCATTTGCTAATGTGCTCCATTCTGTGATGACAATCATGTTTCACATCATGCAGCCCCTTTAAGACCTTGATGAGGATGTGTTGTAACTTTTGAAGGGCTTTAATGGAATACTATAATTGTGGCTTTTATGTAATATGATTAGGATTTTAACTTTCTGTTATTACAGTGTGTTACAGCAACGCTGCACACTGAGAGTTTCATAAACATAACGTTTATGTCTTTTTACTCCTCATTACACTTAATTGAAAGTTTAGTGTACTATAAAGAAGTATATATTTCGGGATGATGGTAATTACTGCACTTAATGTGTCTTTATGCATTCACTGTATCCCATTCTCTACTTACAGAGGGTCTAAACGGCTCTTGGAAGGACGGAGGCTTTACTCCATCCAGCTACAGCAGCAGTGGATGTTGGAGTTGGAGTGCGCCCAGTGACCAGTCAAATCCGTCCACCCCGTCCCCACCCCTGTCTGCTGACAGCTTCAAACCCTTTCGGATGCCCAGCCTCAGCGGCCCACCAGACGACAACATCGATGAGCATGATGGGAACAGCTTGCTGTTCGACGAACCCATCCCCCGCAAACGCAAGGTGAGCTGCTGTCATCTCACCTTCACTTATGGAGATTTGATCAGGCATAACTTAGTTAATCGTTACTATACGAATAATGGGTAAGGGAGGATATTAGATTTACAACAAGGGGCACAAAAATCCACTGCCACTCTGCCGCCCATGTTTCTGTCAGGGTTTGTGATCCTTGAAGTGAAATTTAAATGCAGTTTGTGAAACAAAGACTCATTTGTGAGTGCTGAATTCTAGAGGTTGATTTGCATATGCATCAGTAATACATTTTTTTTAAATATATATTTGCAAAAAAAATAAAATAAATAATAAATACTAGTATTATAGATTTGTTTTATATTATTGGTGGTATACAGTAAATCGTGTGTTGTTTGCACAAACTACAGCCTAGAATTCCATACATTTTATACTCCTTTAGAAAAATGAAATTTTTTGATATATTAATCTTAAAATTATTGGCTGATTCAGATCAGGCCAATCAGAAATTGGGTTTTTAAACTAGAGTTATGAAATTTTTGAAAGCTGTGTATGTGTGTATTTTTAAGGGTGCTAAAGTTGATGTATGTGATTCAAGTGATTTGATTAATTCCAATTTATTTAAAATATAAATTATATACTGAATCTTTAGGACCCAAACCATGCATTTCAATCGCTATTTATTTTACCAGATATGAAACTGCAACCTTCTAACCCTAATCAAAGAACTGCACTCGCAAACCACTGCAAAAACAACTTTTATCAGTGCATTGTATTTGTGTATTTCAATGCAGTAGAAGAAATATGCTGTTTGAGAGCTGAAACATGATTCGATTATTTTAATTGATTGGCAGCCCTTGTAATTTGTATTTTATTCCTGAATGTGAAATGACTATTTCCTGAATTTAGAGGAAAATTTGCAAAAGCTAATTATATGTGTTATTATATGATATATTATATTAGCCTCTTCTATAAGATTATTTGAGAAGTTGTGGGCACATATTTCTTAACTTTTAATAACATGCTATCCTCTCTAGGATGTAGCTCATTTGGAGGTGCCGTTACCTGGCATGATGATGCTGTGTAGAGAAGCAATTTACTTGTCTTATGAAGATAAGTTACCAGTGCACTAGGCTGCTCACAGACACCAATCTACTTTATCTTCCAGTTCATCAGGCTCATGTCAGGTGCATCCCAGATTCTGTCAGTCTTCCCTCATTTGTGGGAATGAATAGACCTCCTTTACCTCTGTTATTGTCTCTCCAGCTTAGGATTCCAGGACAACAGCAGTGCCAGTGTTTGTCTGTGCCCTGTTTTCACTATCACTAACATGTACAATATGCATTTCATGGACATATTATACAGAAATAATTAAGCAATTTGTCAGCATATTGTTACTAATATTTTAGTTGCATATCAGAGTTTTTCTTCTGAAAATATTAATATGTAATCCAATTTCCAGTCCTTACAAAACATATTGTGACAGTACCATGGTGTAATTATAATGATCATAATATTAGATGGTGAAATGATACTTTGGTGCTATGATAATCACATCACTTGGTACTACCATCGTGAATATTAAGTAGTGCCATGTTAGTACTTAGTACTTTTTGTGTGCTGATAAGTGGTGATATTTCAGTGAATATTATGTCTATATAACATGGTATTACCATGTTTTCTTTTATGTATGTCATGTCACTCAATCATTTATTTACTATTTCATTTACACAACACTCTATTTTTACAAAAATATCTAATAACTCTGTTGATAATAAAGAAGTGCCATTCCTTTTAGAATAATTTCTAGGATTGCTGTGGAATAATTAGCTGCATCCCAACCCATCAATCAGTCATATCTCAGTGTCATTCCTGGCAGCGTTCTCTAAAGTGCCTTTCCTAAAAGAAGACAAATGCCAAAGCTTTCTGCTTTGACCTTCAGCTGCCTTCTAGAGAGTTGAGTTCAACACGAGGACTCCAGGCAGCCGGTTTGAACTGTTATTAATTAGAAGCTGGTTTATAGCACTGGGAATTGCGGTGCTGTTGTCATCCAGGGACATGACGAACTGATTAAGCGGGAAGGAGCTGCTGTGTTTGCCAGATCAACAGAATGGCTATCTAGTGAAAATTAAATAAGCGTCATGACAATGGTAAACAAACTACCGCATGCCACTGGCATAATAGCATATGTTGAGAGATCGAAGTATCTTCACTTATGCTCACTTGTGTTTTCAACCAGAGTGCAGTTTTGACACGGGAGCTGCAGCTCTCAAATGACAATCGTGTAATTAGTGCAGATACATTGTGTGAAAGATGACATGAGCTTTGAAAGACTGTGCTATAGTGTCACTCTCAATGCCGACCAATTACCAGCCTCAGAATAAAGCAAGAGAGACGTCTAAAGGTGCGTGTCCTGCTGAGGCTCTGGGCTCCGATCGCTCCTCTTGCATCCCTCCTGTGTCAGTCCTTTGTGATCGTCTGAATGCTGGGTACAAGTGGTCTGCTGATTGATGTGGATAAGTGTACTCACTGTGCACCTGTGTCCCTGACAGAACTCCATGAAGGTGATGTTCAAGTGTCTGTGGAAGAACTGTGGGAAGGTCTTGAGCACAGCTGCCAGGATCCAGAGGCACATTCGAACCGTCCATCTGGGGTAAGGCATGAAAAAATGTGTTAATCACTAACCACCCACAATACATTTTAACTAGGCATTAATGTAATGCAGTGCACCATATTTAAATAGTTATAGTTATTATTTTCAGTACAAACATGCCTCCTTTTTATGTCAGTTATATTATAGAATCTGCCTTATTTGCCTTGTGCATTAAGGCAAATATAAACAGTTGATGAGAGGGGTGTTTGTTACACTGCTGTTCAAATGTTTTGGGTCAGTATTATTTATACTACCAGTAGAGAACAAAAAGTATCATTAGAGACATTAATAATAATAATAATAATAATAATAATAATATATTAAATACTTTTCTATTCATCAAGGAATTCTGAAACAAAAAGTAGCCTATTGTGGTTCCACAAAAGTATGAAGCAGCACAACTGTTTTCAATAATATAAAAAAAAATTTTGAGCAGCAAATCATCATATTAGAATGATTTCTGAAGGATCATGTGATTGACATTTATTGTTAAAGAAAACTTTTCCAAAATATGTTTCACATCAGACAGAAACCCATGCATATTTTATGGTGTTACACCATCTCAGCTGACATCCATCACAGTGAACCCTGTAGTGAGAGATAAGAGACTGCAACCTGCTCCTGAGTCAATGTCAGAGCATGAGACTAATTCCAGCAGGAATTCCACGCGTCGCTTACATTATTACTGCTGGGCACAAAGTAATGACAGCAAAGGCCAGATGATTGTGAAGGAAGGTTTATGTTGTTTTTGGCTGAAGTCTAATTAAAGCGCACAAGTGTAAGTACTGCTGGAAGATACGGGAGGATTTCTATTGTCTCATCTTTCAGAAATATCGTTCAGTACAAGGACATGAGAAACAGTTATGCATTCTGTAACTGTTGGACCATTTAAGTTCACCATTAATGTTGTTTAGTATGGTATGTCCAGTTATTGTATGTGAAGTATAATATTGTACAACATTTTACTATGGTAGTGTCAAAATTAAGTTATGGAATCAGTCTGAGTGTATGATCTGTCCTGTAACAGACAGGTTTGGCTGTTTAAATCATTCTTAAAATCAATATGAAATCAATCAAAATGTATATTTTTTTATTATATAAATTAGTTATTCTCAGCTTTGCCTTTGTATGATTGTACAGTATGTAAAATATAGTGCTGAATTATTATAGTGTCGGACTATATAGTATAGTGCAGAACTTTGTAAAGGTTATGTTAGAGGTGCACATTAAATGAAAGCAAATCACAGAGTCCGTATTAAAATGTTTCAGTGGTCTTGTCTCTTTTCAGGAGAAACTGTGACTCCGAGTGCAGTGACGGCGAAGAGGATTTCTACTACACTGAGATAAAGCTGAACACCGACTCTGTGGCGGACGGTTTGAGCAGTCTGTCTCCTGTGTCCCCGTCTGTGCTGTCCCCCCCGCCAGGTTTGGACCAGAGACAGCCGGATGGCACTAACGGTGCAAAGAGTGAGAACGGCACCACCACCCCTCTTAGCCGCTCCGCTCCCAGCGCACTCTACCTAGTTCACACAGACCACGCCTACCAGGTACAGACAGCCCATCCAATCACCATGAGCTATGCACATTTACATAACATTACATCACTCGAGAGATTCACTCTAATGCTCTCAGAACACAAACACTAGACAAATACAATATGGATATGACCTAATATTTGTATGCAAATACAGAAAGCAAGCAGAACATTTTATATCAGATCATCCTCTTAATATGAAGACAGGTCAAGCTGTGCACAAAAATGCCCCTCGATCACAATATAAAGCATGAAAAGGTCACACTTGAGGAGAATTATTATGAGAAATTACATGTTCCTTTTAATGGGATCACATATCAATGGTTTACCACAGTTTTTGGAATAAGTGTCTTACGGCGCTGATCCACTTGTCCGACACGACTGTCGCGTGGTGTCGCGACGCCTCCCCACATCTGTACGTTGATGGGCGTTCCTCTGTTTGCCGCTATGGGCGTGGTTTTGACCAAGCGGGAAATGTTGCTTATTTAAAGCATTTGTTCGAGGAAGTGATGTGTTTTGTGGATTTCAGTCATGAATCGAATAAGAGAATGATCATTGTAGCTGCTCTGCTCCACGCGGAACTGCGTAGCTCGTTGTCCCTATATGACAATAAAGTCGGATCATATAAATTAGGGAATCCTGCGACAGCCACAATCAGTTTCTCCTCCATTTTGTACTCTGGAACTAAAGTTTCCGCGCATTTTTGAAGTAGGATGTGACCTGCGAAGAGACTTCCCTCCGTCACCATATGCTCTACTTCTATTGGATAGACGCGCCGCGTTTGACGGACTTCATTTGCATAAAGATGGGCATCGGCCAGCTTTTTGACGCGCAGCACTTTTTCAAATGAAGCGCCGCCTTCCCGGAATGCTTTGCGGGTGCGACAAAGTCGCGTAACGTCACCCATAGGAATATAGTGGAGCGCGGCGCGACAGAAGTGTCGCACGGACAAGTGGATCAGCGCCGTTACGCGTACTAAGGCTGCATTTATTTGATCAACAATAGAGCAGAAACAGTCAAATTGTGAAATGTTTGTAATTTTTTTTATACATTTTAAAATGTAATTCATGCTGAATTTTCAGCATTATTACTGCAGTCAAGAGAATGCCAAGAGTGTGCAAAGCAGTAATCAAAGCAAAAGGTGGCTACTTTGAAGAACCTAGAATATAACATATTTTCAGTTGTTTCACACTTTTTTGTTATGTATATAATTCCACATGTGTTAATTCATAGTTTTGATGCCTTCAGTGTGAATCTACAATTTTCATAGTCATGGAAATAAAGAAAAATCTCTGAATGAGAAGGTGTGTCCAAACTTTTGGTCTGTACTGTATATATATATATATATATATATTTATTTATTATTAATAAATAGCCCTATACGAGAAATATGTGTACTTAAATATAGTTTCTTAAATAATAAATTTAGAAAATGAACAAAAACTTGTGCAACGAGTGGCTATGCAGAGTTTCGAATCATTTTTGTGCTGCGCAAAAGGAAACCAGATGGCACAAAGTGGCATCATATTTTTCTTTAGGCTTATTTTACAAAAGCACAAAGATTAATTTTTATTGTGAATGTACACAAATAAAGGCAAACATTTTACAATTCGGATTATCTTTGACTAAAAGGAGAAGTTGCTTCCACTGTTAGAAGGAAAAAATTTAAGTGATTTCCCCGGCGCTGCATGCACGCTCACAGTGCAATGCTCACAATGCAGCCCTGTTCATTATCATGATAAAATACAGGAAGCCAAAAAAACACACTGCTCAGTTTAAATATGAAGTAAAATCTGTGCCATTAAGTGTTATCACAGTACCGCCGTGATGTTATGCAAAACATTTTGTTTTATGTGGATATTGGAACGCAAGTGAAGTACATAATAAATAATAATTTGGCATTCAAATACATTGCGAATATGGAAACATTTGATTTTGTGTTGAATGAGAGACCCTGGTTTCAGTTTCGTTTCAGCTTAAATGAATTTTTTTTCCCTTGTTGTTTATATCGCTATACTGTAGCTGCTTATTTTTAATTATTGGTCTTTTCTGTTAATTGAAAGGATTTGTTGTTGAGTGAGGGGAACTAAAATAGCATAGCTATGTTTACAGTGTTTATTTTAATGTTTGTTAACATTTCACGCCGGCATCAGGCCTATTTCTGAATTAAATAAAAAAAGTGTGACATGCAACAATTTTTTTTTTTTCTCTAAAAAAAAACAACAAAAAAAACCTAAATATTTTGATAATGACTTTTTAAACCGTTTAACTGATTGTATTAATCGGTCAAAATTCTTAACAGTCAGTTAACGGTTAACTGGTTAAAATGAACATCCCTAGTACAAATAAAAATGTAATACCATATGTACAGGTCCTTCTCAAAAAATTAGCATATTGTGATAAAAGTTCATTATTTTCCATAATGTAATGATAAAAATTAAACTTTCATATATTTTAGATTCATTGCACACCAACTGAAATATTTCAGGTCTTTAATTGTTTGAGTATGAAAACCCAAAATTCCTATCTCACAAAATTAGCATATTTCATCCGACCAATAAAAGAAAAGTGTTTTTAATACAAAAAAAGTCAACCTTCAAATAATTATGTTCAGTTATGCACTCAATACTTAGTCGGGAATCCTTTTGCAGAAATGACTGCTTCAATGCGGCGTGGCATGGAGGCAATCAGCCTGTGGCACTGCTGAGGTGTTATGGAGGCCCAGGATGCTTCGATAGCGGCCTTAAGTTCATCCAGAGTGTTGGGTCTTGCGTCTCTCAACTTTCTCTTCACAATATCCCACAGATTCTCTATGGGGTTCAGGTCAGGAGAGTTGGCAGGCCAATTGAGCACAGTAATACCATGGTCAGTAAACCATTTACCAGTGGTTTTGGCACTGTGAGCAGGTGCCATGTCGTGCTGAAAAACGAAATCTTCATCTCCATAATGCTTTTCAGCAGATGGAAGCATGAAGTGCTCCAAAATCTCCTGATAACTAGCTGCATTGACCCTGCCCTTGATAAACACAGTGGACCAACACCAGCAGCTGACATGGCACCCCAGACCATCACTGACTGTGGGTACTTGACACTGGACTTCAGGCATTTTGGCATTTCCTTCTCCCCAGTCTTCCTCCAGACTCTGGCACCTTGATTTCCAAATGACATGCAAAATTTGCTTTCATCCGAAAAAAGTACTTTGGACCACTGAGCAACAGTCCAGTGCTGCTTCTCTGTAGCCCATTTCCTGCACACGCCTGTGCATGGTGGCTCTGGATTTTTCTACTCCAGACTCAGTCCACTGCTTCCGCAGGTCCCCCAAGGTCTGGAATCGGTCCTTCTCCACAATCTTCCTCAGGGTCCGGTCACCTCTTCTCGTTGTGCAGCGTTTTTTGCCACACTTTTTCCTTCCCACAGACTTCCCAATGAGGTGCCTTGATACAGCACTCTGGGAACAGCCTGTTCGTTCAGAAATTTCTTTCTGTGTCTTGCCCTCTCGCTTGAGGGTGTCAATGATGGCCTTCTGGACAGCAGTCTTACCCCATGATTGCGGTTTCGAGTAATGAACCAGGCTGGGAGTTTTTAAAAGCCTCAGGAATCTTTTGCAGGTGTTTAGAGTTAATTCGTTGATTCAGATGATTAGGTTAATAGCTCGTTTAGAGAACCTTTTCATGATATGCTAATTTTTTGAGATAGGAATTTTGGGTTTTCATGAGCTGTATGCCAAAATCATCAGTATTAAAACAATAAAAGAACTGAAATATTTCAGTTGGTGTGCAATGAATCTAAAATATATGAAAGTTTAATTTTTATCATTATATCATGGAAAATAATGAACTTTTATCACAATATGCTAATTTTTTGAGAAGGACCTGTATAGTTCAGTTACAACTTGTCACACAATTAAAAAAGTTTTTAAGGAAAGGTAAAACAAACTATTTTTAAGGAAAGGTATGAGTCAAAAGTATCAATTAGCTTATTACATTAATTTAAACCATTGTTACCAATCAATTATTATTTTAATTTAATAACATAAATATATCTTAATTTCTTAATTGTTCAGATTTTAAAAATGCATTAATATTAGCTTGTTGATCCAACGATTCACATTTACAGCATAAAAACATGGATCAATTTTCACAATGGTCTGCACAAAAACAGCAGGGCTTATTGAAAATGCAGCAGTGGCAGAATATAGCAGTTTCCACGGTAATGGCAGAACAGCAGCACCTGACTATTAATTCAATGAAATCACAGCCTTTTGAAGTTTAATCATCACATTAAGCCATATTGCAATTCTTGTCTTTCCATCCCCAGATTTAAGCCCTCTTGAAATAATAATTAAGACTTTGTTGTACCATTTAAGACTTTTATGGGCTTAAATGTGATATAACTGAATTTAAGATGTTGGTGGGATCAAAGTGCATGATGTTAGGAGAGTTCAGCTGGAAAGTAAGAAAATCACAATGTCTGAGACTTCGTGTGCCATTCATTATTTGTTGCGTAGTGAATGGTATGTACAGGTAAGCTATGTATGCGCAAGTATGCACAGATGCTGGGTCATTAGGCTGCATTTAATAAATCATGATGACTCACAAGTTCAGTATTGGCACTAAATCTGTGCAAATTTGGCTTATATTAACTTCCCCAAGAATTGAATGAGTGAAGAAAAGTAACCCACCAAATTGGATATAGTGATTTGACAACATCACATGCCACAGCTGATTTTTACCCACATTTGGCGGGTGTTAATTTCAATCCCTGAATATAATATAATATAATATTTATTTAATATAAGATGCTGTCAAAATGGTTATTACATACATATAGCCCAATCATAATCGCAGGTCCGTAGAGACTACAGTATATCAGTGTGACTGTCACTCCACAGGCCACAGCCCCTGTCACCATCCCCTCCACCAGCTCCACTGGCTTCACCCCCTCCAGCAGCAGTTTCAGTATCTCCTGGCAGTCCCCACCCTTCACTTTTACTGGCACCCCTGTGAGTACACACACACACCCACACACACACTCCTGTGCCCATCACACACATGCACACACTGAACTCCAGTGTGCCTTGCATTAGGCTGTCCCTTTTGGTACTGACCGATCATGTCTCATAATTGCCTACTGATCTACCACAGTTTGGGCTTTTATTCAATGACAGTGAAGTCAGGTAAATCAAATGTGCAAACACAACTGCGAGATGTGAGTCAGTCTGACAAACATATCAATACTGACACATAACCGAATACACAAATGCTCACAAAACATGCTAAACAGACAGCATTTTATGTTCAGTGTCAAATTGTGCTTTATGAATGGGAATGGATGAATGATGACTTTGGCCTTGTGTGAAGGATGTTAAATCTCTCTCTGTCTGTCTGCAGGCTTCTCCCACTCACAGCCGGACGCAGGGCTTTGGGGAGCAGCGCTCTCAAACCATTGCAGTGCTCTCGTCTCCCCCCAGAACTGCAGGCTCATTCAGGTACAGTCTTAACTACACTTCCTTTCACTCTTAAAGTAAGAGTTTTACGCTTGAAGGAATGAAAATAGTACTTTAAAATGGCTCTGTAAAATGGTTAGACTTCGGGAATGCTGGAGGTGTGGCTCCTGTAAAGGATATTCGTACATTATTTACAGTGTCTAGATGTAAGAATCTATTTGCACGTCATAAACTCGAAGTACTGTGGTAAAGTATAATTCTCAATTAGTTCCAGTTTCTTGGTGTGATGCTAGAATCATGTGAAAAGTATGTAAACCCAGTGGTGTTGTGTAAATAGGAATACTCCACCCAAAATGAAAATTTTGTCATTAACCCTCTGGAGTCGATTAACGCGGATACGCGTTATGAGTCATTTTCTCCTGATAACCCCGAAAAGAACTTAAATAACACTTTCAGTTTTAATCGTACAGATAAGAGCAATTAATCAATCTACTTTTTTTGGATAAAGACATAATAACAAAAAAACTTTGTTCACTTATAAAATAAAGATAACAAACAAGGTGAGCTGTCTGCAGCCTTTGTCTGCGCTGATCTTCATTTACAAACACGTCATTAAAATGAACTGTAACTCCTGAATACTCAACGAAGAGACATGAGAGATATATCTATAGAAAGCTTGACATGTCTACTTTTAAACTAAATAAGTGCTGCCAAAAACAATTATTCTGTGATAAAGTAATCCATATGAAAACAACGTGATGTCCGTTTTTCACGACTCCCTTCATTATCTTCTAATGTGACCACGCCCCCGCGCTGAACGTGCTATTCAGATTCAAACTGAAGTGCGCGGCTTGAATATGCCCATAACAGAAGAAAAAGCAGCGAGACTGTTCTTCAAGTTCTTTTATTTTACTGTTTGCTTCGCAATGAGAGGAATAAGACATAATTCACCCCAAAAAGATGTAATGTGGTTGAGGATTTGAGAAATGGATTTCCTCAGAAAAAAAAGAATGAAGCACTTTATTCAGCAGAGATCATAAACATGAGTGAGTCTCTTTTTATTTATTTATATATTTGAACTAGTTTTCACATAACGTGTAAACATTTTACTAGTTAGACTTTTTCCAAACTATAATTCCTGATTAAATGTATAATCAAGTGAAATATTATGAAGTTTCAGTAACAATATACAATACTATACCATTCAAAAGCTTGATGTAAATAATATAAATGTAACTGTAACAAATGTAACACAAAATGGTGTTTTTAATTTATCCCCCATAAAAAACCTGAAAAATATTCTCAGCTCTATTCAACATTAATAATAATAATAATGATAATAAAAATAACAATAAATGTGTTTTATTTTTATTTATTTTTTTTGTAGAAAATAAGATTGTTAAAAGGATTTCTGAAGGATTGTGTGAGGATTGTAATGATGCAAAACAATTAGTTTGAAAGTCAGCTTTAATTGTTCCTGATAAACTGTTTAACTGCTCCCCTGAGTGGATATTAAATTATGTTGTGGGATAATTAAATATATATTAAAAAAACTACAAACATAAAATTACATAGATTTATTTTGTTCTCACATTCTTTCTTGTAACTCTTCCCTCTCAGTGACACAGCTGACTGAGAGGCTCATTATGCAGCTCATTATGTGGCCCTTTGTCTTCTCAGGTGTAAATCACAATGATATTCATGATAGTTGACGCCTACTCGCATATGACTTTTACCAACAAAAATTGTCTTTAGAAAATTTAAATCAATATATGGTTTTCTGTAAGTGAGTAAACAAGATGATTTTCACATAATTTAGAAAGAAAAATTCTAGGCTACAAGCTCCCGTTCTCAAAAATCCCGGGAACCATTGTTCTTTATGTGTTTTATGGCCTTATTCAAGTGTTTTAACATTTTTAGTTTTTCACTAACCACTCATAACATTTTTTTCTAAAAAACACAATCATGTACATACATGCATTTCACATATTATTATAGCCCAGTTTGTGCTGATTACAGTGAGATTAGACTTTACCCATTTAGATATTTATAAGAAACTGAAAAAAGCACAAATGTCAGGGCATGACAAAACTTCTCCAGGCCCCAAAAATACCCTTAGACTCCAGAGGGTTAATCACTTACACTCATGTCGTTCCAAACCCATAAAAGCTTTGTTCGTTTTCAGATCACAATTATTAAGATATTTTGAATGAAAACCGGCAGTCCCATAGACTACCAACTAAAATACATTTCAGAAAAGTATGAAAGACATCGTCAGAATAGTCCATCTGCCATCAGTGGCTCAACCGTAACGTTATAAAGCGACCAGAATACTTTATGTATGTGAAGAAAAACAATGACTTTATTCAACAATTTGTCTCCTCTGTGTCTCTCCGTATACCATGTGCTATTTTGGAAAACATCTACTGAACGCAAGCATGTACACTCTTCTGTGTCAGTTGCGACACTGCTTGCGTTCAGCTCTTAAAAGATTAACTGTAACCATGTGAAATTAAAGGCAACAACTGCATAGTTCTACAATCACACAACACAATCAACACACATTCAATAAGAGGTTTCTTAATCAGCATTCAGTATTTGTTTTAGTTTTTAAATTTGGTTTTAAATTTAAAAAAGGTCTTTACCAGTGAGACTAAATAAAAGTATGCTATATAAATAAATGATTCCAAAATGTTAAAATCAAATAATGTTGGTGCGAATAAAACAAAATGCAAAGTGTTTCATTCATCCAAAAAAAAAAAAAATTAGGGTAATGATTCACATCTATATTTTTGTACTTGAACAAATGAAATATGTATAACTATTGTCTCAAGTTAAACAATATAGATGTGAATCACTACCCTAATGTAAATTTAAGGTAAAATAAAAATAATCATCCTATACAGAACTGACGTTTACCTCTGGCTTTTCAAACGTGTATGCAAGTTCTAAAAAAAAAAAAAAGCATTTCAGTTTTTTCACAGTTTAGTCTGTTTTGTTTCTCATCCAACATGTGAGAAGTTGAGCTGAACATCCCTTCACAGGGCTCGGACAGATACAGTACGCTCGCAGCCTCAGTGAGCAGGAAAGGCTCTTATTTGTGCGCCAGTACACCAACGGCTGTTCACTTCCCGCTATCTGTGCTTCAGACGTGTAGCTCTGCACTCCCAGTGCTGAACGGCTGCCCGTGTCCTACGCACAGATTTCGAAATACTTCCTCACAAACGAAATGATAGTGAATGATTTCAATGTAGTCTGTGCACACGCGGGCGCACTTCCAGAAAAATCGGGCCGAAAAAAGACCAAAAAACGGATTTATGGCCGGTCCACCGGTGCATCCCTAACAAACAGTATTCTCGTTGCTTCATGATGTTACGGTTGAACTACTGATGGCAGATGGACTATTCTGACGATGTCTTTCATACTTTTCTGGACCTTGAACGTGTAACTTACTTGGCAGTCTATGGGACAGTCACAAGCCTCCCGGTTGTCATCCAAAATATCTTAAATTGTGTTCCGAAGATGAACAAAGCTTTTATGCTTTTGGAAGTAATTATTGACAAAATTTTCATTTTGGGGTGGAGTATCTCTTTAATAGGTGGTATGATCATACTCGGATACTGGAATATACCATATTGGTTATCTGATATTAGATATTTTTTAAACTTATTGCAATTGGTTGATATTGTATATTTAATTATGAATGCTCATTTCTCTGTTTTTACATTTTAGATTACAGTTATCATCTTCTAATGCTCAACTTAATAACACTGTACATAATACTTACTGTACATTTATAATTTTGAGATGCCTAAATTCACTTGTAGCATTTGGAAATTGATTTTGGTTTTTAGTACTTTATTTGAATTTTAGACAAAATAGAAAATGAAATATTAGTTGCGGTCCATGACATGAAAATAATTATCAGCCAGAACTTGATTGTTGCATCCCTAATTGTATTATTTGTATCTTGTTTCGCATTTTTTTTTTATTGGATTTGATTAGATATTGCTTGTATAATAGTATAAAGATTATTAGTTTTTTATTATTATTAAAATGATGTACACTCACATGAAAAAATTCCAGTCATATTAGTGACCTCAAAAAATCTGTTATTCTCCTATGATCATGATTTTAAGATCACTTTATCCATGTCTTAACGTAAAAATCACAAGCTTCAAATGAACTTGTCTTGAGCTCCAGATGTGGCACAATAAGATCCAGCAACAACTAATTATTCAACCAAATTGTTTTTATGGAAGTACACTTTAAAAAAAAAAATACTGTTTGCTTTTATATGTTGAACATTTTTTGTAAAACTGCTTTTGTGTTTTGTCATGTGCTGCGCAGTAGGAAGTCACGAGGCGAGGGAAAGAAGTGTCGTAAGGTGTACGGCATGGAAAACAGAGACATGTGGTGCACGGCCTGTCGCTGGAAGAAAGCCTGCCAGAGATTTGTTGACTGAAACCGCTGCAACAACTTACACACAAAAACAGGGTGGGCTTCCTTTGCATGTATTGCATAATGAAATGCGTCCCTTCTCTTTGTTACTGAGCACAGCCCCAGCCTGCTTCACCTTAAACCCACATGGACTTCGAGGGTTAAACCCTTATGCATTTCCTCCTAAACCAACGGATGCACTCCCAATCTTTGCAGATTTCCATCTCTTCCTTTGAGGAGAGTTGCTTTACACTGCAAAAATGAAAAAAGACTTGTGGTCCATCTCTTTTTATTTGTGTTCAGTATACTGCTTAAAAACATTTTGTCAGCTCCGTAAGGACCAGCCAAGGCAAGACCGGTCTCTGTCTTTGCTCTTTTTAAAAGAGAAAAAAGCTCTCTTTCAGACTTTTTAAATGCTATAAAACACAACTGGAGAAAGTGTTTCTTTTTCCATGGGCACTTTTTGGCATTCCTCCTGCCCATTTTATTAAAGGTTAAGGGTTGGACAGCCAGAAAACCCTGTCTTTCAAGAATGTACCACCACAGGGGTTTGTTTTGGGATGTTGACTGGACCGCTCCCCTGAATGGAAATCCATCAATGCAAAAAAAAAAAAAAAATTATGGGAAGAGAAGGACTTTCAGCCGTGCCAAACCAAGCAATTTCACCTACATAGGATGGATTTTATATCTCTGGATTTATATTTGCGTTTACCAATAGGACATTTCTTTCAGGGATGCGATCAATAAAAGCAAAACCAGCAGTTAGATTAAACCGCAAAGAACTCAGTGCTTTTTGTCACAGGAATATCTTCTTGCTACCAAAAAGTTTTTTTTATGTGCCATTTTCCTTTTCTTTTTTTTTTTTTTGCTTTGTGTGTAACTGACTTCAGCAGAATGGCACAGACACGCATCAAAGTTAGCGATTGCAAAAAAACAGTCATACAGGTGAACCCGCTGTTTCCATGCCACAGTCTGTTGCCTAGAGAGGTTCGACCAACAAACCCAAGTAAAGAAACTCTACAAAGTGGTTCATTTTACCTCTGAGAACTGAAGAGCTCTTTTCCTCTCACCTTTTTCCTGACCTCACAGGTTCAAGTAGGAAGTCATAGAAATAGCAAATGCCACATCTACTCCAGCACAGGAGCTGGGAAGCACTCAGATGTGGTTTTGTTATTCTTCAATATTTGGTACAGTATTGTGTAACACGGCAGAACATTGGTCACAGGAGGATGGATGTCTTTTCACAATGGGCTTCTTTGCAAAGGATGACCAGGATGAAATGAAAATTGTTAAGTCCTGCAACATTGACACTTATGGAATACGACAACTCTGTTGGCAATTGTTATCTGGCACTTTTTTGGTGTCTACATAACATCAATACAAGCTAATTAACTCATCATATACATGCAAACAGCGCTTATTGTGATCAGCTCATTGGCTGTATCTGTTTTGTTCATCACATGGTTCCCCTTTTCTCTTACTATCAATGTGTGTGTGTGTGTGTGTGTGTATATTGAATTCCTAAAAAACAGTGTTTCATGCCCAGAATAACACTTGGTTATATTGGTAGAATGAAGTAACTGCACTCACACTGCACACTAATCCCATTTAAATTTAGATCCATTTGTTTGCACAATGTAATCGATATCCTATTATCTACATGGGTTATTTAGGAATGTTATAACCAACATCCTGACAAGTGATGAAAAGATACTCACAAACATCTAAAACTACAGTAAACTACTTGGAACCTGATTTGACAATTTACGCTAAAATGCATTAAAGATTTATGATTTAATCTGATTTCACACCTATGGATGTGGTTTGGATCTGGTTCATTGCTGTTTCAGCATTTTGATCTGTAATTTTAATTTTTACATTCTGTTGACACGATTCAACAGATCTTGCAAGTAAAAGGTCTCCAGGGTCTTGCATTTTCCATATGACTGGAGGCAAGCTGTTTGTGAAAGCACAGCTATGCTGAAGCCACACACCAGTACCCAAGGGCTCTAGCACTCCAATGTTTATTGAAACTTTTTGTGATCTCATGCCAGAGATGAAGATGAGGTTTAATAATTAAAAGCTGCATATTTGGCCCCTCCGCTGGTTTGAGTAACATCTCAGAGGCTGCTGCTTGTCCCTCCGTTCCCTTCCTGGTGCTATTATAGACCAAAGGGTCTGAGAGATCTCACAGGCGTTTTACATAAGCTGATGTCTACAGTTGTTTACACCCGGAATATACTTGGGGAAACTCCTTCCATCACGTTTCCTACAAATAAAAACCTTTAGGAATTAGTTTTGGGAATAGATTTCGAAATCTTGCGTAAAAGTTACCTAAAAATGTGCCCTTGCCTCGGATAAGCTGTTAAGTGTAGTTAAGATCACAGTGCATTGGGTTTTCTAATGATGTTTCACACACCTGTCACCATGGTGCTTATGTATTGGCTGCAGTTTTGTCAACTAGATCACGGCGTAGTACTCTTATTCATTAGGGGTGCTAGTTTACTTGTGCACATGCCTTTGTTTTGTTGTACAATGAGAAATTTAACAGACACGGTGCATATCAAGCTGTAACATGAGCATGTCTTTTTTTCACAATTTACTTTCTTTATTGCCAACTTTGTTCACAACAGTATATCATGTACCTACAATACCCATATAAGCTAACTAGTATACAGTATTTAGGACTAGTGGTGTTCATAAATGCCTATCTTGGTCCATTTCTCATAGTAACACAGTACAAAGCTTTCATTGTTCAGATCCAGAAGGATGCTGAGGTGTTAGCTGTCTTTAACCTAAGTAGTCTTCTCTGGTTCTGTGTAAACATACCATATAGGTAATTAACAATTACTAATAATACTATTGTATTACTCCAAATGTGTAACTATTTTGATCCATATTCTAAGCTACTTTAACACAGATCCTGAGGAACATATTAAGATGCTTCCTGTTCTGAACTTTAACCACACAGCGCCATCTCTTTTCCCACTAACTGATGTGAGGAAACCCCAAAAGTGCTATCTTAATTAGATACACATATGTCTTTGGTTGGTATTAGTGTTGGATCTGTGCCGATGTTTAGAGTTGGTGTGCATATCCCATGTCAGACTGACCCAATCTGATTGTCTTTGCGTAGACTGAATCGTTTGTGTAACTCCAAACCGTCACTCCGCTATAGCCAGATGGCAGATGGGCCACTCAGTAGTCTACATACATAAGTGATGTGTTATTGTCGAGCCACAAACAAGCAAGAACGATTAGAGGCACGAGTGACAGGACTGAGTCTGCAAGCAAAAAAAAAAAAAGCCTGTAGTCGAGAGGAACATTCCAGACTTCACATTTAAATCTTTTTGTTATGAAACCGCACCATCAGGATGGAACTTCCTCTCTCTTAGAGGGCTTATAATCACTGCTGTCATTCTTCTGCAATGCATACTACCGATGGAATGGCTGCCGGGTTCCTGTGGTACATGTTCCTAGGCGGAAAGGGGCCCTGAGAGGTTTTGTTTTTGTTTTCCGTGGAGGAAGCCAGTCCCTCTGACTGCTTTCAGGAATGTATTTGTATGAGGATTTATAGGAGTCTGACTGTGCCTTGGTGAGGTCTGAGATTGTGCGTGGAGATGCACAGAAAAGCAAAGGAATGTTTCTGGTGTCGGCCTGTCTGAGTTCATCATTTTGTCTGGACTTAAATGTGTGGGAGAGGAGGCCCCTTTTTTACTGATTTGAGGACTAGCTCTTGCTTTTTATGAATAGCTTTTGAAGAATTTGGTGGGGTGGGGTGGGGGGGGGGGGGGGTCCTTTCCAAGTTGTGCTTTAACGATTTTTAGCTACAATATCGTAGTTGTTTTTGTCTTGTTTTCATCTCCAGTTTTGGAAACGCAGCGGGAAACGTTTAATCAACATTTCAAACAGGGGTTTGTTGAATACACCTGCGTTTTAAGGACTGGGGAGTGTTTCTCTTACAAGATGCTTATACAGTGAGATCATCCATTATTGTAAGAGAATAGAACTCCAGCCTAACAGATAGGACCATGCACAAAAGAGCTTAGCATTATGAATTGCAAGCTTGGTTGGATCCAAATACCAATTTATGATTTCCATCATCTTTCAAAGTAGGGCTGCATGATTTGGGGAAACAGGTTTTCTGTGCTTGTTTGTCATTATGAGAAGATGTGAGCTGCATATTGACTTCACAAATGCATGTTATAAGCGACTCAAGCTTAGGAGTAGATGCAGAGATGTTTATGTGGAGCAGCGTTTACTGCAAAAGGCACTGAAAACACCAGATCATGAGCTGCTCATGTGTTAACAAATTCACAAACTCTGAAACATGCACTTCATATATTTTTTTAAATCACAGCCTTTGTGATTCGATTATTATTTGATGGTTTTATTTTGATTAATCATGCAGCCCTATCTCAAAGGATATCAGAGAATAACCAGGACATTATGTGACACATTTCAGTCTCAAGCCTTGCTGTTGTCAGCAAAAAATAAATAAATAAATAACCAATCCAAAAATCCTAAACAAGTTGCTTTACATCTTGAAAATAAGATCCCAAAAGACACTATGGGAATGTAGGCTCAGTGCTCTGAATGGATTATCTCACTGCTGACCTTCGTCAATCAAGAACCATGTTAACCTCAAGAACTCAAAGACTGTCGCACTGGATTTTTACACTTTTTCAAGTAATTTGCTGATCTAACTGTATTTTTTAATACTGCATGTGCATGCTGAAGAAAAGAAACAAAAAAAAATATGATCTGGGTTTATGAATGTGTTGTTTGTGATGTTTTATCTGTAAAAACGGGCACAGGGCAGGCAGGCTGCTGTTACTATAGGAATGACTTGCAAAATCCACTTCCTCTGGAAATGTATTTTCATCATGTGATTTCAGCATTTTTTCATAGTCGCCCATTTTCACGCTATGTTCTGAAACCCAGAAAGTCTTTAAAAGAGTGATTGGCTGAAGCGATGATAGAAAGTGCCACATTCTGTAATCATTCCACTTCTTAGACCTGTTCTATACTTAGCGTCATGTGCTCATATCTGGTGATTTTATAGTCCATTGAGAGGAGGGGGACTACCATAAAAACAAACAGATGCAGATGATAAAACAACCAACTTCTGACCATCGTAACACAAGTGATAATAACAAACACCTGCTGGATACTACACAAGTACTTCAAAATGATATGATATAATGAGTGGATCGGTTCACCTCAAGGACCAATGTAGTCAGCCCAAACTGTGCTTTTTGTTTTTAGTTCACAGATGTCTGTCCCATTGTCTGTTCTTTTGACATTCCTGATTTTATAAGTATTGTTTGATGTTAAGAACGGGTATCTGATGCCCTGTGCACATGATGGAAGTCTACTGTGTAAAGAGAAAAAGGGAAAACTCAGGATGTCTTCATCTTTCCATGCTGCTGCTAGCAGAAAAGGAAAAAAAAATAATAATAATAATGCAGCAGTCGAGTTGTAAAGCCATAAAGGAAAATAGGTGTTTGGGTGACCCATGCCATTTACCAAAATTATTTTGATGAGTAAGCAATGTCTAGATTATATTCAATAACTGTGTACTATTCATTATTGCACACTGTCTGTATATTAAAGCTGTTCATTGAAGAAGGTACTTGATGTCTCTATGCCAATGTGAGGGATAAAGTCATTGATGGGGGACAGATTTTATTGTACAAGCAATAGCTATGAATGTAGCTATGAATAAATGGATGGTATATTTATATGCTCATAAATTACAATATTGTTATTCTGAAGAGGGACAACCTTGAAATTGGCAGGTTTTCAAAAAGTTAAACTTGATTGTACCATATTATGTATATACATTTGTGACATTAACACTAACGAACGGAGGATTAGGCCTACAAATTGTAGGCTACAATTGAAATTATGAAAGGTTCAAAATCAAGAAACCCAAAGATTATTTTTTCTTTCTCCTAAAATTAGACATACCACATCAAATGACAAATAAGATATATACATGTCACAATGTAAAATTAAGACGATAATCCGTACAACTAGAGTTTTATTAATCCAATATTAAGGTCTGTTCACATTTGCAAAACAAGCTAATTTTTGCAGGAAAAAGAAGGTCCATCGTCAAAAGTGGCGTTACCACAGAGCTCGCTTCCAAACCAAACCGCTTTATGGGTAAACTCTGTACATTTCAGTGTTAGTTCAAATCTAGAGGAAATTTTTCACCCCTATACAAAATTCCCAAATGCTTGGGTTGCTATTGAAATTCCTGCGTTCCTGCATTTCAGAGGGTTTTCTTAATAATGAAGATTGCTGCTGAAGGCCGTTAGCCAGAAACATTTAACTCTAATGGAACGTACACAAATGTAGCCTAATTGTTAAACTTTGTCAAGTATCCGCAGAAACGAGGGCCTTAATTAGAGAGTATTTTTGCGGCTTCTGCCACTATATTTTGCCATTGTGAGTGTCTAGTCTGTGTTCACTCAATTATGCAATTTTATGCGTTAGTACAGTCTATGGTTAGTTCATAGGTTCACGCGAAAAACCTGAAAAATATAACATAATAGACGGAAATAAGTTATTTTTACACTTCTTGCATTTACGCACTAGTCTGGATATATGACCAGAGAGGGAGCTGATATTTCATTATCTGGACTGGATCAAATATCGCAATACATTAACTGAAAGCACTTGCTTTATGTACAATGACTTATGTTTATCTTAATTGCACCGTTTTATTTCTTTTCCCAACGTTCAGTAGATTTAAATCTCCCGTCCTTCTGAGGGCGAAACGCTTGGTGACTGTTATTATTATCTATCTATCTATCTATCTCTATGTTTTTACTCTGAGCTGTGTGTAAATAGAAACGGTCATTGTTATTGTGCTCTGGTGATAATGTGGTGCTCGTCAGTGCCGCGCTCGTTGTTTTCTTTGGTGTAAAGACCTTTCCAAGGTGCCTGTGTTCATATGAGCTCCAGGTTAATGGTCATGGAAAAATAAAAAGATTTTTTTCGGCAGCTGTTTTTCTATACAATATCTGCTGGTGTGTGTTTATTAATCTAATTATAACATGGCGTAATGTGCTTATTTCAGAAACTATAAGAGCTAATTAACAGCCTTATCACTGTGTTTACAAACAGAAAAAACTGCACACAAAGCTTCCATGTTTTTGAGTGTTTGCAGAACCTGTGGTAGACTCATTAAAGTAGTCTTTAGGATATTATGTAGGAGTCTAACGACTGGCAAACGGTTTGAGCTAATAATAGATTTACATACGTTTAATAAAAAAAACGATTTTGTTTTCTATGGAAGCATATGGGTAACAATATTCAATTTGGGATGTAATTTGCAAAAGCACAATGCAATATGTAAAATGACAATGCATTTCTGTATTTACATTTACATTTTCCAATACATTTGTGTAACGTTTGGTGCAAAATGAAAATTAAATTACATAATTTTCATTTGCCATTTCATTCACCAGTTTTAATATGTAAAATGAATACTAATTTTAACGCTTTGTAGGTTGCAAAATTAAAATGTATTACAGAAATGTTTAGATGTGTTTAACATGTTCAAGCAAAAACTGTGGCAAAATTATAATTTAAATGCTATTTTTCTTAAATGCATTAACACTCACAGTCAAGACACTTACGATTGCATTTTCATTCAATGTCCCGCAATGAATGTAGCAAAATTCAATGTGCACATTGAAAATGCAATCCGAGCCGATCACGTTTCCGCCCCCTCCCGCTATGTCAATCACTTCGTGAACAAGGCGGGGCTTGCAGAAGGTCAAGAGACTCAAATCTCAAGAAGAGGATTCAAGTGAGAGAACATGGATAAGACACTTGGCCCGTGTGCGTTTTGATCATTTCTGTTTATGGCTTCAATATTTCATACGCACTTGTGGGCGGAGCTGAAACGCTGCTTTCATCTGATTGGTCGAATCGCTCCACCTTCAGCTCGGTCTTTTCATTCTTTCAGGCAGAATAAGAGTCAGTGCGAGTGAAGCACTTTAAAGTGTAACTAAACCCCTGCTCAGAGCCTGACTCCACCCACTGACAATATTTGAAAAATGCTGAAAAGTGGGCAGATCACAGCGGAGATAGAGGGGACGAACCGAGGGCGGGGCTGAGCGAGAGCGGCGTGATCCTGAGACTCGCAGTGACTGATTGATTGACAGCTGCTGTCAGAGACTCTAAAATGGAGAGTGACTGTAATGACACAAGTAGCTTTGCAACAGAGCGATCATTTGAAGTAGATGACTTTTCTCCCCCACTTTCGCCTGAAGTGGAGGGTGTCGAGGTGTCTGTTCATATCAATTTGAGCAACTGGCTCAAACTGCGGTCTTAACTCCCGCATCGCGCCACTTTTCAGCGCGAGCTGTGTGGAGAAGCCCATTTCCACCTCCATTGCGTTGGAGAAGCAATCCCGTGTAAAATGCAGTTTGCACACTCGAGCTTTAGGCGGGAACTCGCGGTCTTCCAGGCCAAGTGCATGCAATCACTGGCGCTTAATTTTAAAGTCTGCTGGTAAACTATGCCGTCCAGCAGTGCTGTCGCAACTACCAACACACCTCCGTACCATCCTGACCACTGTACTAAATACAGATAAATCTACGCTAACTTGAAGATCTAAATAACTATATAATTGATATGCTAAATAGATGCTATAATAGTCTATCCTGATCGTTACCAATACTCGCAATTCCAGCTCCTGACTCACTACAGTGATTTTGATGGTTTTATACTGCCAAGGGCGTGGTAGCTTGTACCAAAGGGCGTGGTGAGCTGGAAACTGCTTACGTCACCTGCCACCGCTTATGTCACTTGCCACCGCAACATCCAATAGGAAAAATCAACTGCAGTAGCCACCGTTCAACCTGAAGAGGGCAGCACTCACACGTTTATACACCATTGTAGAATTAAAACACTTTATACTGAAATGTCAAAAAAGTTACTCGAATCAATGAACAGCACTAATAAAGCCCCATTCTTATAGATCATTAACTAAAAAAAGTTGGTTTAGGGTTTAGTTACTCTTCAATGTCTGAAACCACCACTCACTGTTAATTAGCATAATATTTGAATCAGATGTAGCTGGGCACATAATTCATGCTGCTGAGACCCGCAAGAGACTCCGTTAAATTATTTCTAGGTTGTATATACTGTATTGTATAAATATTGTCCCACTGATAAAAAACAGTGCAAATAGTTCTGTCTCCTTGGATAACAGTGAAGTGGAAATAAATATAGTTAAATTTATGAAATAAAATTAAATAGGATCTTTTGGGAAGGTAAGTCTGGCCAGTTATACAGCAACACGAGTCAGACGAGTCTGAAGATCTGATCTGAATTTGGTGAAACATTAAAGTTCTAGTCTTTGTCAATTTCCCTCATAATAAATAATAAAAATAATAATGTTACCCGTATTTTTCGGTATAAGTTGCATCAGTCCAAAAATACGTCATGACGAGGAAAAAAAACATATAAGTCGCACTGGACTAAGTCGCATTTATTCAGAACCAAGAGAAAACATTACCGTCTACAGCCACGAGAGGGCGCTCTGGGGTAGGCTACAGGAGCACTGAGCAGCATAGAGCTAATTTTACTATTTTTATTTAGAAATGTAACTATGTTAATTTTTTACAATTATTTATTAATGTCACGCACACATACCTAGTGCCTTATGACTTAAAAGATGAGAGTGGTAAATGTTACAGACATGGAACCGTTCAGTCTATTATTGATTTTTATTTCCACTTCACTTTTATCCAAAGAGAGAGAACTATTTGCACTGGATTTATCAGTGGGAAAATATTCATACAATACTAAAACCTAGAAATAATTTGCAGGTCTCAGCAGCATGAATTATGTGCCCAGCTACATCTGATTCAAATATTATGCTAATTAACAGTGAGCGGTGGTTTCAGGCATTAAAGTGCTTCACTTGCACTGACTCTTATTCTTCCTGAAAGAATGAAAAGACCGAGCTGAAGCTGGAGCGATTCGACCAATCAGATGAAAGCAGCGTTTCAGCTCCGCCCACAAGTGCGAATGAAATATTGAAACCGAAATGATCGAAACGTACACGGACCAACTGTCTTGTCCATGTTCTCTCACTTGAATCCTCTTCTTGAGTCTTGAGTCTCTTGACCTTCTGCAAGCCCCGCCTTGTTCACGAAGTGATTGACATAGCGGGAGGGGGCAGACAGGTGATCGGCTCGGATTGCATTTTCAATGTGCACATTGAATTTTGCTACATTCATTGCGGGACATTGACTGAAAATGCAATCGTAAGTGTCTTGAATGCGAGTGTTAATGCATTTAAGAAAAATAGCATTTAAATGATAATTTTGCCACAGTTTTTGCTTGAACATGTTATACATATCTAATCATTTCTGTAATACATTTTCATTTTAATTTTGCAACTTATAAAGCGTTAAAATTAGTATTCATTTTACATATTAAAACTGGTGTATGAAATGGCAAATGAAAATTATGTAATTTAATTTTCATTTTGCACCAAACGTTGCACAAATGTATTGGAAAATGTAAATGTAAATACAGAAATGCATTGTCATTTTACATATTGCATTGTCATTTTGCATATTACATCCCAAATTGAATATTGCTACCCATATGCTTCCATACTTTTACCCCACATTCTGTAAAAATTCCTAAAAATATAATACATTGACGTGTATTAAAGTCACCTTGAGAAAGTAAGCGTTAGTGTGCCATCTAGTGTTCAGTTGCAACATTGAAAAAAAAGACTTCTTGAAAAGAACAGTGTGTCATGTGCTTTATTAGGCATCAGACATACAAAGGAACAAATGTTTCAATATATATATATATATATTATATTTTACTCAAAATAGTTCTAGTTTCAGGATGTTAATTATAAATGAACAAAACAGCAGATTCAACTACCACAAAAGCCCATTAGAGACATTGACTATAAAGCAACATTCATATTCAAAAGATGATGTGAGGAAATATGAAACAAACACCCCCTGAGCTGCAGTATGACATCAGTGAAGCAGAAGGGGGAGAAATTAAAAAAAATTTGGTCCCGCTGGGGATTCCCACTCTCCATCTATAAAATCAACACAAATAAAACATTGTTTTAAACAGAAAAATCTTAGCAATATTTTCCACAGTAGTATTATTTTATTTTGGATATCAACACTAGGTCTAGAGTGATAGATCATACATGCTGAACCTAAACCTCTGTAAACATTTTGATTTCTATTCTCTGAATATTTCTTGCAGCAGCGTAGCAGAAAGTACCATCTAAATGGGCACAAGCAGAAACCCCTGCACACCAAAGCCTTTAGCAACCACTACCAAATCATAAATGTTACACCTTTTTATCTATAGTTCAGAAACTATATCAATATAAATATAGTTTTTAATTTTGCAGTCTTGAAGATGCCACAACATTACAGTAGGTACTAGTGTAAGCGGCTACACAAACAATACTAGATTTAGTGTTTGTAAATATTATGGACTGCATTAGATCTAAAGCTAGTTTTTTCACACTGCTTTACAACTGTGTTAGTCAGTTTAAAACAACAGGGAAGAAGTGCTGTCTAGGAGACTATGATGTCTGTCCCTCTCATAATATGTCCTGTTTTCTGTCACACACACACACAAAAAAAAATACAGCAGTGATCAAATGACAAAGCTATCAGAAACACCCTTCCCAGTTTTAGCAACAGAAAGCACTGGGATCTCAGTGGTGCGACTATACTCACGACATAAAAATAAAGAGAAATCAAATCACAAAGCACACTGTTACCTCAAGTCTGCTCATTTTATGACAAACTCTCTAAAGCTAAATCTAATGAAATAAGTAATAAAGTTATAACTAACATCTAACTACATCTAACATCACTACTGTTTGATCATTATTTGGTATTAATGCTAATAATACAATCAATAAACTTTCTATGCAAAAATATTTCAGTTCAAAGTTCACACTTAGAGACAGAACTCATGTTCTGAGTTTTTGGCATTTGTTTTAAAAACGGAAAATGAACTATATATACAGAGAAATCTGGCAATTTTAAGTAGCTGGATGTGCTACAGAGAATTTACACAAACAAGAAGTCAAATTCAAATACATCTTTAAACTTTGTATAATGCCTTAAGGAGGATATATTCTTCAAAAGAGTAAATGGAAATGTTTAGGGACTTCTAAAGGACAGCCTGAGCCTCTCAGGAGGCTAGAACAACACAGACCTGAAGGTAGGGGTCAAAGGTCAATGCTCTAGTGTGACAGTGCATGAAGGAACATACAGTACATCTCACATTCGGACACACATCTGCTCCAGTGTAGGACTACCATGTCCTGTCTGGAGATGACCCAGACTTCAGTGGACAAATAGAGCCACAAAACAAAGCTCACAGTGACTATGTAGAGGGACCACAGTGGAATGAAAGAAGGGGAACAGGAGGTAAAAAGAGAGAAGAGGGGAGCGTTTGAGGGTGGATCCTCAGTGTGGTTTTTGATCTGGTGGACACGTTCCCTCTGGCTGTTCAACCACTGGCTTTCCATCAGGTGTGGATTCTGAAACCTCTTCAGTAACCCCTGTTGATGGTGTTGGGTTCATCTTGGTCTGCAAAGGCAGAAATGAAGTCAGGGTTTTTAGCATTTTCAAATCAAATGCACGGTGTTGATATTATCAGTGCTGCTTTACCTTTATGGTTTCCACCTTCTCCTCAAATGACTTGAAGGTGGGTGTGTTTCTGCGGGAGACACGATAATGATGTAAAACAGACTGATTTCACAAACAATATCAGGGCTGGGCAACTTCAGTCAACAATGAACGAGACCACAGTTTGTCCTAAGAATGCGCTGCAGGGTTTATCATCTGCGGCTTTAAATGCGCCCAATCTTTAAAGTGGAATGGATTCTGATTGGCTGTCAATGCTTTTATCATTTTATCATATTGGCTTAAGATGTATTCTTTTATGAGAATGACCAATCAGAATCAAGCATTCCTGTGAAATACAGAGGCTTATGTGGGCCTTTCACAACACATTCTTACCTCATCAGCGGCATGCTAGCCGAATGCTGAATGGAGTGTATACTATCCGTTAGCAGTAAAGAAGAGCAGACAGCAGTTAGCCAAAGTGAGTATTACAAGAGAAGAAATAAAGCCATGCACCTACACATGTCTACGAGTTCATAACCAGCATGAAAAAGCAGCTCAGCCCTTCATGCTGTGTGAAACGGAGTAAGAGTACAAGGCTTTAATCCATCAGGGGTTTAAAGACTATATTACCAGTATTACTGACACAGATTCACACCACAGCTGGGGCGCCTCAGTCTGGCTGAATAGGGTGTGTGAGAGAATTAGCAGGGAATAAACTTGGTTTAAGAACATCTGAATCACTGCATCACAGGGGATGATATGTTCAGCAGAGCTACAGCCAGAAGATCGATAGATTTGTGGTGGACACGAGAACATACACTATGAAGAACGCTGAGAAACATTGAGAAATTAAGCTGCTTTTTGGGCAGGGAGCAGGAGGAAAATCAGAAGAATCTATTTCTTAAAGTATAATACTTAGCTTTTAAGATACAGCAATAGTTCACCCAAAATGAAAATTGTTATCCTTAGCTCCAAACCAGTATGACTGTTCTTCTTCTGAAGACAAAAAGTAGATATTTTGTACTAAGGGGGTTTGTCCATGCAGTTAAAAGTCAATGAGCTCAAATGTCATATTTGTACTTTTACAGAAATATCTTCATGTTCAGCAGAAGAAAAACAGTCATATGAGCTTGGAGTAAATGACAATTTTCGTTTTCCGTTGACCGATTTTAAACAAAAATCCTCAAAAAGTCTGAAAGAAAAGGTATGCATGCACAGAAACAAAGTGGATGAAATGGAGACTAGCACTACCTCTAAGTGCATGCCACACTAGAAAACCATTCATCACACTACCGAGAGGTGTAGAAGGCAAAATAACCGGCTTTAGTTTGAAGCCACTGTAAACATCTTACCCAAAAGAATTGGAAAATGACTGTAATCTGTAAATGGCAGAGGGGTCATTAGCGAAAACGGTTAACAATGTTGCCAGCGTTGCAGCAAGAGTGTCGTAAGATGGTGAAACTGAGCAAATGTCAGTTCCTTTGACTTCAGAGTATGATGTGGGTGTCTGTCTGTGAAATGGTTTTATTCCACCTCAATTTTTGTAATTTCACTGTATGTGGGAGTAAAATTCAGTCTTTTGCCATTTTGTCCAGTATTGTTATACTAAAGGCACATGTATGTGCAAGTGGTGATCACAATGACTACGTTCACACAGTCTGTGTTTGGGATTGACGAATGTAGTGGCAAAATGTCCTACAGAAAATCAACCTCAAATAATGCTGTGAATTATCAAAATGTTCAGTTAAGTCTTCAAAGAATAGACTTTCAGTTGAGAGACATAAATATCTCATTAAATATCTTCAGTTGTTTTCCAAAGATGAACAAAAGTCATGAGGGTGAGTAAATCATGTTTTTTGGTTAACTATCCCTTTAAGGGTTTAGTTTTAGAACCCTTTTTAGAGCCACTGTGGAACTCTGGAGAATTCCTGCAGCTCATCCTCGAAGACGTGTTTAAAATCTCCACCTAACATATTTCTGGAGTTTTGGCTCATTCTCTGACCACATAATCTCCAAATTTAGCTATGAAAATGCAGTTGACTCCTTGAGATATTCACCTTGATTATTAAATGCAATCTTCACGCTGTATAACATAGCCCTGTTTTGAACTCCAAAAAAAGTCACAACTGTTAGATGTATTCGCTCAATGAATTAAAAATCATTTTAAAATGATCTGAAATATGGTTTATCTGATTACAAATCTTACGACCAATAACTACAGCTGCTGTTTGAGTTGACTGCAATGTTAAATTTTGTTGTTTTTATGTATTGTGTCTCACTTTGTGTCATTACCTGTGCTTGGCAAAGAAGACAAGCACTCTTGATAAAATAAATAAAGAGTTTTTATATTCCTGGTAAAATAAAGCTTGAATAAATCTGCTGCTGCGTGAACGTAACCAGAGTGGTTTGGAAAAGACATTATTAACAGGTATTAGTGAGTATTCATTCATGCGATACAAGGTCAAAAGGGTACAAGGGACAGTTTGATCAAAGGATGATAAGTTGGACAAGGACTTCATTTTCCCATCTCACCTCACGTCCTCTAGCTTTCTGCCAATGGCTGAGCCCACATTGGAGAACGCTGTCGTCGCCTTCTGACCCACTTGAGACAGGGTCTCTGAGGTCTTCTTATACCTGTACAGCACAGATGGGGGACAGATGGGTACAGAAATGTATACAACATAACTTTAAATCCCAAGATCATGTAATTCTAACAGCTGGAGTGAGCTAGTAAAATCAAGCATGTTCACAACTGAGTCTTTAATGCAATTCAACCAAATGTCAAGTGTGAACTGCTCAGCAGCAGTATGACAGATGGAGCCGCTTCTCTGCAGCAGTACGAGAGGCGAGAGGCGGCACACAGATGCCCGAGGCGAGTGAGGGCACATACGCAGTGGAGGTGGTGACTTCATGCCAGCCTTTGCTCAGGTTCTGTTTGAACTCGTTGAGTGGAGTGATGCCCAGTTTCCGCTTGATCTCGGCCACCTGCTTCTCTTTGGCTGCTAGCACCTGAGAAAGAGTCTGGATCTCATCTTCCACCTGTAGGGAAACAGGATAGAAGAATTCACCTGACATGGAAAATATGGTTAAGGGTGGTGGTTCATTAAGGTTTCATTCAAAAAAAAAAGAAAAAAAATTCACTTATGGGTTTATCCATAAGGTCCAGTTAGAAGATACAGCAACTTAAAATAGTGAAGAAAGTATGCACTGCAAAATGACTTCAGCCTTGAGAATAAACCACGCTTGCTCCTTAATCTCATCCACTGAATCTGAAAATGTAACAGAATTGAAGGATGTTGACCTTTGCTAGTTCACTGCTGAGTTCTGCTTGCTCTTCCTCAGTTAGGGCCATGCAGGGTGAACTGGGCACTGCATACACTGCATTCACATCTTCACCGACTTCTGGGAAGATGTCTGGACTCTTGGGCCCTACAAAAACAAAAACAAACACGCGCTATAAAACATTTTAAAGTGATGTAGGATGCTGATAGATCTACTCTAAGAAAAGGTTGCATGAGAAAAGCTACAAATTATGAGAAATGAATGAATGAATGAATGAATGAAGGTTTATTCGGTTACAAAACTTGGGACAAAATGTATGTACAACAACTACAATACAAACAAACGGTAAACGAAAAGGTGAAAGCTGAAGCCGATGGCTTATTATGCCTACCCTATTTAAAAACAACATCTACCCATCAGAAATTAAGGATAAACAATATACACACACACACACACACACACATATATATATACTCATATACTGTACATACATATATAATGTTTGTTTGTTACTTGTGTTGTTTCAATTTATGCACAACAATTATACATAAACTTATCTTATACATTTTTTCTTGGACATCCATGTATTTGTCAAAAATTAGGATTTTAAACAGTTTTTTGAAATAATAAATGGAATTGCTTCTCTTAAGATCATCAGTGAGACCATTTCACAAGTCGACCCCTTTTACCGAAATAGTGTTCATTTTAAAGTTTGTTCTGAACATTTGTTTTTTAAACATGTTCTCTCCTCTTAGGTTATATTTCTGTTCCCTGTTTTCAAACAAACATAGTATGTTTTCCGGCAATATTTTCCTATTGACTTTGAACATAAAGACAACGGTATTCAGACTGACTAGATCGGAAAATATTATTGCTTTAAACTTGAGGAATATTGAGTTTGTCGGTTCATTATACGGTGAATGATTGACTATCCTTATGGCTTTTTTTTTGTAGAATAAAAATAGGTTTTGTTTGTGGTGTAGGCATGCCCCAGATGTATGGAACAATAAGAGAATGATACAGAATATACAGAGAGGGTGTATTTAAAAAATACTTGGTTTTATGTAATATAGCTATTGTTTTGGACAGTTTTGATTGAACATGAGCGATGTGTGGTGTCCAGGATAATTTATGATATAATATTATTCCAAGAAATTTGTTTTCATTCACCCTTTCTAGTACCACATCATCAATCTTTAAGCTCATGTTGGTCTTAATTTGTCGATTACGGAATATAATATATTTGGTTTTACTTGGATTTAAGATTTAAAGTTTATTTCGGTCAAACCATTGCTTGATTCTGGATAGTTCTCTGGTCACATCAGTAATTAGATAGTGAAGGCTATCCCCAGATACATACAGTGTTGTGTCATCTGCAAATAAAACACATTTTAACAAATCGGATACCTTACAGATGTCATTAATATATAAAATAAACAACTTCGGACCAATCAAAGAACCCTGGGGCACCCCACAAGTTAATTTACACATTTCTGATTGATGATCATTAAAATGTACATACTGGTATCTATTGTCAAGATAGCTTTCTAACCATGAGTAAGCACGGCCCCTAATACCATACTTGTTCACTTGTTTATGAATAGTTTATTCATTAACACTTTATGATCTATTCTATGGTATCGAAGGCTTTTTTGAGGTCGACAAAAATGCCCAAAGTAAAATACTTTTTGTCTAATGCAGATGCTATATAATCAACTAATTTAATAACTGCCATTGAATTCGATCGACCACTCCTGAATCCATACTGATCGTCACTCAATATCATGCATTTTTCTATGAAACTATCAAGCCCCTTCAGAAAACGAAAATGAAATCACACTGAGAGATATAAAATTACAATTAGAAGACAAAAGTCACAATTACCAGAAATAACAACCACAGTGTGCCATATAAATTTAGAATAGCATGTAACAAGATGTATAAAAGTCAATTTCCCTTCCCTTTTAGTTGTGGAAACAAATTCCATACATATTTTGTGATTCTTTGACAGAATCAGCATTTCTGTGCTATTTGGCAAAAAATCATGTCAATGTCCATTTGTTGGTGGTAACTGTATGCCTACATTCTACTGAGGTCAAACCTGAGGTTCAGCTTGCAGTGTTTCAGGAAGAAACTCAAAGGTTGCATCACATGAAGAGGGTGTGCAACTCATTTGTAAGCTGCTTGCTGGGTATTTATGGAAAAACGGGTAGGTCTGCCTCCCACTTTAACTTACCACAAAGATAATTAGGGACAGAAGTTAGGATCTTGTATAGCTTGTTTGACAACAAATCTATAACAAAATATTTTGTAGCGTGTTTGTTTTAAAGTCTCTTGGCACTTAAAATATGCAGGATAGCATACTTAACCATATATTGTTACACTACATCTAATACAATGAGAAATGAGGTGATTAAAGTGCACTGAACATAGTTTACATTAACTGGTTACTTTGTTATTTTGGCTTCAGTTCACATCTCTAATATGCACAGTTTGAATTCAGTACAAATAAAGTTCTGGCTCAGTAAAAGGTTGAATGTTCTTAAATTAGATGTGGTTTGAATACAATTAAAGTGCTGTCCCACTAATGTCTAATTTAATACACCATTTTCTGCCCATCAAACCACATTTCCTTTAATACTACATCCAGTTACAGTACGGGTTACCTGGCTGCCAGGGCACACTGACACTGGTGTGTAAAGTTCATTCATCATGGGAAATGAACATTGATGAACAACATAATGAACAACTTTTCAAATCTCTGAACACATGCGGACAATTTTGGCAGAGATGTCCTTGCGTTATCCTGTGGGTGACAAACTAATGCTGATTGACAGGCTCGGAGAACACACATAAAATGCTGTATTATAATTGCTTTAAGAAAACATTTATCACCTCTGAATGTTGAATTTTACAAGTTGTGGTGTAATTCAGGTGAGGAAAGACGATCATATGTCCATTCTCGGAATAATAATAAAACAAACAGAATATAGCCATATAAAGAACAGAATATAGCCATATAAAGGCTATTCATGTGAGCACATTTAAACTAAAGGATTTATACTTCGTTAATTTGATCCACTACTCCAAGTAGAAAAAACAGACTAGTTACTGCCAACTAATGCCAACTAGTTACTGACCTGATGCAGACACATTGCTGAAGCGGATTGATATCGTCTTGGTGGAGCGAGGTTCATGTAAGAAAACATGAAAATAAGCGGGGTGATCTCAAATCTGCCCCAATGGCTCTCAATTAGAGCGTGCTGCAGTTCCCCTTTTCTCCACAGATTTACAGTGCAAAATTGTGGGGCGCTTTTGAGCTCGGGAGGGCTCAGGCACCATCTGCCCCGCTTATATCACGTATACATGCCTGCTGAAGCCATGCATGGGATTTTAATATATACTGCTTACTTTACAACTTAAAATAGTATCGAAAACCTGAAAAATATTTGTTGCAGAATGCTGAACACTTTTACTATTTATTTTTGTTTCAGTTTATATAGAGGTCTATGTACTCATATAGACGAGCAGAGCCTGTTGACAGTGTCCAAGTTTAACAGTCGATTTGAAACTGTTGAGTGGTTTACACATGGACTCATAACATTGCTTGCATGGAAATTAATATTGGTTTTAAAAAAAAAATTTACCTTTTTTTTGTTAAAAAATAACTTTAGTAAAGTCATCTGACACACTGGCGTAAACACGTTTTTGTTCAGTCATCCCTGATTTAAACCACCAGCTTTAATAAAGCAATTCCCATTTATATCCACATCTGTCCTCTAGTCAAATCGATTTCTCCACACATGGACTTCCAAATACACAAGATTTCGAACAGCTGCCATCTTACGAATCACCATGTAAAATAAGCATTTCCAACCCTGATGTGCCATGACGGTTCACAGGCTTGATCAATGACCTCTCTGTATCGGTATAATTAGATTGAGGGCCCTGTGTAAACATGCTCACTGCTCTTCCATTTAGTGATTAACATCTTAACTGAATTAGAGTAGCACTGTTGGCCATGGAATAATTTATAGATACAGTTTTACTGAACAGAATGGTTAAACGTTTCAGTACCTGCCAGTTTAGACTAGTCCTGTTGCGCTGTTAATTCAATCAATGTCTGTTAAAGGGGTTTGATAAATTGATTTAATATAATATGAAAACAAACACAATACAACAATAACATCAGTTATAAGTTGGTACTGGAGATTTTTTTTTATCCATATGGGATGATTATTGTAATTACTATTTTAATTAACATTGTTAAAGGCCATTTTTACCAAATCTCAAAAGAAACATCAATTAATCATACTGCTGTGAAGCATTAATTAACTTGCAGGATTTGAAACAACTGATTTTAGTTTTTAGTGTTGCAATTCATTTAGATAAATCAGAATATAATTGTAAAAAAATATATATAAAATAAAAAATAGTAAAAAGATTTTGAATATCTGTGCATCCTATTTAAAGAACTCAAAACTTTCTCCTGGATGCAAAAATTATATTTACTAAAACTAACCTACATAAATGTAACACTTACACATCAGTGTGTCCAGTGTCCAATTGGGTGATCAGAAACGTGGCCTGTCCAGTCTTTGTAAAGTGATAAGGAGAAAGCTGCAGAGATACCATTAGTCTTAAGCAGAAGAACTGGCTGTGTAGCAGAGCGTTGTAAAGCTCAAGATCGGACAAAACCAGACTGAATAAAGTCTGTCTCAAGTCTAAGATCAGATTTTCTATGACTAGTCAAGAAAGACCAACTAACTTGAGTCTGAGTCCAGGCCGGTTCCAGATATTCCTGAATAGGGCTGCAATATATATCGAAATTATCGAAATATCGCAAATGTAAATATCGCAATATGCATATCGCAATGGCGTGCGATATCTGAATCACTTAATAACAGGCTACTTAGATATTGCGTTTCTCAATACAAAGTACGCTGATTTTGGATGTGCATCCTCCTCGGTAGTTGAGACTTTGTGCATTCGTCTCGGAGTGTGATGTCCGCGACGAGCAAGTCCGGTAAATCTGTAAACAGCAGTGTACTTGATAACTTCAGTCAACTGACCATGGCTACTGCAATTTTCCTCTCTGTATATTTACAATAAAAAGAAATAGGATATCAAATACCACTGCCTCCTTTCGTTTTCATTTTAACATAAGAACAGCTGCAGAAATGTAATTAGTTCAGGGATATGTGTGTGTATATATATATATATATACAGCCATTACAATGAAAAAGAAATTTGCCTTTTTATTTTCATTTTAACATATAGATAAATTGAATACAGACCAAAGAAAACCTGTTAGATTTACCCCGCAGCTGAATTATATTTTATGTTTAACCACTAAAGAGACATCAGAGCCAGCGGCACATATCAGAAGGTCTAGCCGTGGTGAGGCTGCTCTCTGCGGATACATAAGCACTGAGCTTCCGCTGATCGCGTGGAGCTCACCGTCTCCGAGATCAGCAAAACACATTTTTAAATAGGCGCGGTCTTTATAAATAAACCACAGATTTGAGTTTTAAACAACTACATTCTCGCCTGAAATACTTTTAAAATTACATTTCATGACACAATAACAGTAATATTTAGAAAATGTTTATCCGAATAAATGGTGGTTTACTCAACCAATGCTGCGTGAACTCAACCAATCAGGATGTTTAGCGCCAAAGTCCTGCCCCCGAAAGTTCCGGAACTTTGAAAAAGTAATACCTCGCCAGCAGGGACTTTCTGAGGGGCATTTTTTTACCCGGAGCTTTATTTAGTTCCTGGTTCCTGCGGTGGAAACACACCGAGTACCAGCCCAAAGTCCCTAGTTCCTGGGTAAAGTTCCTGCGGTGGAAACGGGGCATAAGTATAAATCGCATCAGTCCAAAAATACGTCACGACGAGGAAAAAAACATATATAAGTCGCACTGGACTAGAAGTCGCATTTATTTAGAACCAAGAGAAAACATTACGCCCTCTCGCGGCTGTATACGGTAATGTTTCTCTTGGTTCATGTCAAATTAATTTTGATAAATAAGTCGCACCTGACTATAAGTTGCAGGACCACTAACTATGAAAAAAGTGCGGAAAGTCCGGAAAATACGGTAAGTGCAATAAGTTGCAGAAAACAACTCTTTGCCGTCTTGTCTTGCTGTCGGACTCACACCTGAAGCACACGCACAAGCCGCATCTCACACAGCGTCTTTTCAGTTCTGCCGCACACGTGAAACGCACACATACACACAGAATTATGTCAACAGTACCCGACTCGACGATCACTCTTGTTAACGCAGTCAGTTATGTTTTAAATTAATGTTAACAGCTGAGAAAGAAATCGGATGTGTATCATTATACTGGATCCGTGCAGTTGGATTTAAATGGACATCAGCCTACAAATATGTGCTGCTGAAAATCTCACTAATGTTAATCAAACAACAAATCAGCTATAACAAAGATTAATTTGAATTTAATTCATACAGTGAACACAATGCAGTGTTATCTTACACTTAATTATTAAATGTACCTGAATACTACTGTTTATTTTATCTTCCCCCCCACCCCCTTTTCTCTCTCTTTCTTTTTTTTTTACTGTTTGTTTGCCTTAAATCATGTTTGAATTTTCTCAGACTATAGTTTTTGCTGTAGTATATGAAGAAGTACCTAAAGAGTAGGCTATGGAAAACAAAGTCACAATGATATAAAATTAATGTCATTAAAGTTTTTTGTTTGTATGTTCACATTGATGTTAACATTACATTTTCTGATACAAGACATAACTTTTTATGTAATGCTAAAACACTGCCAGTCACTTTCAGAAGTTGTAGTGATTCTTTCTTTTCCTAGAAAGAATGTGAAAAAAAATTTGTTATAGAATTTTAAAAAATATTTAAAAATATAAGTTAAACAGATTTGTCAAACTTTAAGCAATATCGTATTGCATATCGAATACTGAATTTTTTTAACAAGGTATCGCATATCGCATTTCTCTTCAATATTGCACAGCCCTATACCTGAAAACATTGTCTTAGACTCAAACCTGAGATGGAGTAAAGTCAGAGTCAGGTCTTGACTATTACTACACTGGTGTAGCACCTACAGCTCTGCATGTCCTCCTGCAGCATCCCAATGTTAGAAATGAGGAGCTAGATGTTATCAATAAATGAGTACAAAACACTGACTGACTGTTTGGAATTATAAATATGAACAGTTCATCTGTTAATATTATGGTTTTTTTTGTGCACTGCATGAGAAAAAAAGGTAATATAGCTAAAACCACCGTATAGCTGCTCAACATGCATCTACTGTACATGCATGTTGATTTTTTTCAGACAATGTCGCAATTATAAATCAGAGTGACTCCTGGTTAACATGTATTGTTACTATTTAGAGTGGAATTTTTCTACAGTATTCACTCAAACACTGATATTATTAGAGGAAAAGCTCTTCAGCGTATGTATTTTCTAAGGAAACTTCGATCCTTCAACATGGATGTTTCTTTCATGAAAATGTTTTATACTTGTTTTATTGAAGCGGTTTTAAGTTTTTCTATTGTTTGTTGGTATGGTAATCTTAATGTTAAGAATAGGAGGAAGTTGTCAAGCATAGTTACAATGTGCAGTAAGATAGTGGGGATCGAATTAAGGACTATCACACAAATTTATGAGCATAGGACGACTAGGAAGGGCCAGTTAGTCCTTTCCGATGTCACTCATCCTCTGTGTGTTGATCTTCAATTACTTCCTTCAGGACCGAGATTTAAACTCCCCTTGTGTAAATCAAATAGATATAGAAATTCATTTATACCTGCTGCAATTAGGTTTTTAAATGAGTTATTGTAATTTGTGTGTTGTGTTGTTATATGTATGTGTATACTGCTGTCTACACAAAGAATTGCCCTTGAGGACAATAAAGTTTAATCAATCAATCAATCATCATGACAGTAGAAAATAGGCATTATAAGTCAATCTACTGCAGTAGCCTATTTCCCCTCTCAGTCAGAAGAAAATGTGTTTTACACCCGGTCATGCTTGGGGAAAAAATTACTAAATACCGTCATAAACTGTGAAACCAGTATAAATTTGAAAAATACCATGAAATTATTTTTTGGTCATACTACCCGTCATTCATTTTAATTATATTTAACATGACAGGACTGTTGATCACTACACATCTGAAAGAGATGTGAATGGCACATCAAAACACAAAAATCAACCAGACACAAAAAAAGGCCTTTTACCGCTAACAGGCAGAGAACTGGCATGAAAAATTAAAACATGACAAAAAACTACTATCTACTAGCCTGGTAATACCAAACTCAGCTACTTTGCTTTGCTTCGTAGACAGAGTCTGGAAGGGCATAATTGACAAGCGTTTACTTTCTCATGGGGGGGTGGGGGGAGTGCTTGTTTGAAGTTTAAAATCATTGGTTACCCGTAAGGCAATCACATAACGTTTGGTTATGACGTGTGTTATTTGCCGGCTCAGTCGCCTCAAACTTCCAATGTAAACACAGGAATTATGCGAAAACAAAACCATCGAGCGAAATACCGGAGTGAACATGACAGTTCACAATCACAATTATCACCTTGCTGGACTTTAGCCTCCCCAGTTTCTCGCTGACAATCGGTAACAGTGGATAAATTTCACTTTTCCCAAAACCTGTCGGGACTCTGGAGTAGGGCCACAACATCACATCCATTCACTAAGTGATCCTCAAAATTATTACAAATGACTAAATCTGCACTAGTCGGATGTTTGGCAGTTATTCTACAACCTTATTGCCCACCTGAACAGCACCTGCTCCTGGCGGATGAGCTTCTTCAAAACATCAGCACTTGACAGGAAGAGGACTCTCCCATTAGATAACAATCTCTGTATGTTGCTGTTATACTGTGACAAACACCAGTCCACACCTTTACACACACACACTCTACTGAGCACCTGAGCAAACACGGTTACCTCTGAGTGGCAGTACCGGTGAACCAGGGGGAGTGAAACTCTCTTCAGGTGACAGGTAGAGGTAGCTGCTGTTCACTCCCTGCTCAAAGTTGAACAGAGACTTGTACTCCTCTACAGGTTCATCCATAATGCCCATGAACTGAAAGCTCCCAGGACACTAAGTGATGCATGTGACTGAGCCTGTTAGGATATCACTGTGCTGATTGTCCCATCTTCTAGCTACGGTTGCAAGTATAAGCGTGTTGCGGATTCTGCAGTGCTAGCAGGGATCACATGAGGTCCTGCTTGAGACAACAATGTCTGCAAGTTAATAAGTTACCTCTCCATAGCGTCCGATTTCCGTCGCGAGCCAACACTCCCAACTGTAATCTCAGTGGTCCTTGTAAGTATTGTTGACAATCCTGTAAAAATGTTCTTAAAGACCGAAAAAAAGCAATCGTCTTCAGCTTCCTGTGCTGGACTAGCTTATGCTCAGCTCCTCCATTCATTTTATCATCCATGGGAAATGGAGATCCATTTGTCCCCTGGTCACATGACTCTGGGGCAAGCCCACAAAACGAAGCTGTAATCTGCGGTGGCCTAGATTACAACATTAATCCATTACAAAGGGCCTTCACACCGCTTCAGATACACACCGGCTGCAAAAACCATTACCCACCGAAATGGATTCAGCCAAGCGCAAGACAATCAGAAGTGATGACACACTCAGGCATCTACAGTACCATTATACTGTAAGATTTTACATCTCTGCTGAATTATATTGCAAATATTATAGGTCCTGTCAAATGGTGGAAGATCAGGATTTAAAATGCATAAATATTTTATAAATATAATCTATAAATATTGGCTTTATTGCTTCTTAAATAAAAATTTTTTCTATATATATATATATATATATATATATAATTGCATAGGTATAGTGGTCAGATAAATCACCTGAGAGAACTCTAAATGCTCATGTTTGCAACCATAATGGAAAATCTGCATCACAGTTCATCCACACGAAATAACACACATTTTATTTTAAATCAGCATGAATCATAAACTGCAACTGTAAACTGACTTTTTTTCTTATTATGACATATATACCAGTGAAATGGCTTCTTGATAGGGGTGTTACAATTATTGGCTGAAGCGGGAGAAATAATTATAATGCTGAAGTTGAGGTACTCGCATGAGTGAATCACCGCGCGTGCTCAGTCTCGCTTTTGGTCTCGGTCTCTCTCATTCTCTCTCAAAATATGCAAATGGATTCAAATCACCACACATCGCGTCGGTCTATAAGCAAGCTCAAAAAAATTGCCTGCATATGGACAACATGACAATGCGGATGGTGCACGGATGTGGATGGCCTAAGAATACTTTTGCCTTTATCAGTGGTGCACGAGATGCGGTGACGATGTAAGTGTCATTACATTATAATGTTTCTGTTAGCCTATGCAGTTGAAGCCACTAGATGCAGCGCTGCTGCATTGCTCATTCAAAATATTGTGAAAAAGAGAACATCGATGTGGAGAAGATCTTGTTTACATCAAACTGAAACCAAGCAGTTCACACAGAATGCATATTTTGCGCATTTTCTAGAGGGACATCTTCTATCACCATTGCACTCCCATCTCGCACAAGAGAGCCATGTGTTTAGAAAGCCAAACTGATGGAAGTTCAACTTTTTAAAAAACATATCTTGAGACTTCATTGGGTGGTTTTTTTCCCATCCCTCTGTATCTCATGTTTTTCAATTAAAAAAAAAATTACTGTGTGATTGGCTTTCCGGCATTTGTATTAAACTATGCATGCATACATGATGCCGTTTTGTTTACAGTTGTTTAAGCAACTTCATTATAATTGGTTTATTATTATTATTATTTTAAATACTATGCACTTTTTTCAGTCATGTTTTCTTATGCTTTGAATAAATGTACATTAGTAATATTTTGCTCGATGCGCCCTCTAAATCATCAGCTCATTAGTAGAGACTGCAAAACCTGATTTGGGTGTGTCTAATAAGGGAGACATACAAAATGTGTAGGGCAGGGGTGCCTCCAGGACCGGTTTGAAAAACACAATGCATTTTAAATTCGAATATAATTCAAATTTTGATATTTAAATTTAGTGTTTCAGCCATTTTGACAGCCCTAAAGGGAAAGAGCACTTTTAGGTAAAGAAGGCAATAATAGATGGCATTCATGGAGGTAGGAAAACCACGTTTTTATGAACCGCAGGATTGCTTGTAATAAAGATTAAAGAAAAGTAGTTTACATTTTTGCCACTTGCTTGAGCAACTTAATATATAAATCTAGATGTAAATGTAAAAGTAAAAAGTATTGAATAATTTGATGCTTATATTTAATTGTTTAAATGTTTAAGCATGTCTATGAAAGACTATTACTGTTCTTTGTATACCCACCATTTTCAAAAATTAAGTTTAGGCCCTGAGTAAAAGTAAAAAAAAATCCTGATTGGAGTATCACTATAAACTGTTAAAAATGATAAAAAGAAGGCTTTAAAAAGATTGGTATAGTGGACCGGCATCGCCAGATACTGCTTTCTGTGATCGGCGATCAGCCTTAAAAATCCTGATCGGAGCATCCATATTCTAGAATAAGAAAAAAGCAAAACAGACTTGATTTTGTTCTTCAGGATTCAGGAAATGTTTGGAACGCCGGATCGTCATTTGCATCAGAGAAGTCATTGTGAGGTGGAGGGGACATTCATTTTTTTTATTAAAGATTACAAGGGTACATTAATTAAAAAAATTTGAAATGGATAAAATTAAAATAAAAATGCATGGATAATTCACTTAAAATACGGTAGCACTTTATTTTACATTCCTGTTCCTCATGTACATACTATATACTTATAGTAATTACAATAACTATGTAATAACTAGGTACTTACCCTAAACCTAACCCTACCCCATGTAGTTACCTTGTATTACCAGAACTTTCTTAGATAAGTACACTATAAGTACATGTAAGTACATGTACTGTAAAACAAAGTGCAACCTAAAATACACACCACACAATTTCAACTAAAAATAACAATAGTCAATTTTGATTTCATAGAGCCTTTAAAAAAACATTTAACTTTATAATTATTATAGTAAAGTGTATATTGTTACTATTAATATTTTATATTATTATTAATTTTATTGTTTTTTCATATTTGATACTTAATTGTGTATCCTTGTTTCCTATTAATAAACCCATCTCAAAATCATCTCAATATTCATGATTTTGCCAATAATATCAATTGGAATTCCATTTGGTGCCACTAGTGGTGCAGGAACACAAGATATAAGCGCATCGCTGCTCATTCCCAATTCATTTCCTCAGGTTTTAAAATGCACACATGCTATTCATGACACACCCTCTACAGAGTTTGTCCCAGAGTAGCTGGAATTACACATCACTGCCAGACTACAGTAGCTGTCTAGTGTGGGACGGCTACTGTCTCCAGTAGAGAACAGTGAGAACAGCCAACGACACAAAGAGTCAGGTTATAATGAGAGTCATTGTGACTCTATTAAGCCATTTTCACATGGGTGTACAAGAGCCGGGCAGTGACAAACACATATTTGTGCTTTTGTATGTGTGAGCTTGTGAATTAACATACTAACTACATTCATCTCACATGTCTAGAATGGCAGAAACTTGACGTCTCCAAGCTGCTGCATGCAGGTTAGTACCCGGATATTTGTCTTTCACCAAAGTCCTTGTTGGCTTCCATCCAGACTAGATTGCACAACAAAAGCATGCAGATGTACAAATAGAGACTTGAATGCAATCCACAGCCATTGACAAAATTGAATTTATGTTCCTTTGAATCCCAAATCATTTTCACACAAAAATAATACTATGGATTTTTATTAAAACTTCATACCTGTTGGCAAGTTCAAACAAAGCTTTTTTTTCTGTGTGGGGAGAGTTTCACATCATGTGATGGGCTCCCAAAGTAAACCTCCATGTTAGGAGGGACTGTGTATGGGAAAATAAAGAAAACTGCAGAAATAGAACAGAGAGATTTCACTGAAGGAAGATGCCCAACTTCGCATTTTAACAAATGGAATGGAAGTATTGTTTAGAAATAGGAAATAAACAATCACACATTTATTTTAATCTTTTAAACAACACATATTTACCAGTTACATCTCAACTTCTGCCTTTGGCCCACTAACATTCACATGGCCCCACAAGGGGCGGCTGTGATGGAAACCCATGACCTCCTATAGAGTTGGACAAGCCTTTCAATGGCCTTGTGTCTCAACATCAGGAATCCTTGTGAACTTGATATTGTATGACTTGGGTTTAAACTCGGAGCTCAAGAACATAAACACCTCAGTAAAAAAAACAAAGAGGACATTTGAAGCACCTAATAAACCACAGCATCTAATCAATTACTGGTTTATTCCAAGCCCATTGTGTCCCGTGACTGGTACAAAATGAGAATCATGGGTCGGAGTGCAACTCCAGCGTGCCTGATGGACATGTACACAGGGGAATAATGGGTGGGAAATGGAGAAGGTCTATATGCCAACCAACACTAGAAAAAGGCAACTTGGTTTCTGGAAACTTGAGTATAAAAATTGATAAAAGACTATTTGTGACCCTAGACCACAAAACCAGTCTTAAGTGTAAATTTTTCTGAAATAATCTGAAAGCTAAATAAATACATTTTCCATTGATGTATGGTTTATTAGGATCGGACAATATTTGTCCAAGATACAACTATTTGAAAATCTGGAATCTGATGGTGTAAAAACATCTATATACTGAGAAAATCGCCTTTAAGGTTGTCCAAATGAATTCTTAGCAAGGCATATTACTAATCAGAAGTTTTGATATATTAACAGTAGGAAATTTACAAAATATCTATGGAACATGATCTTTCCTTAATATCCTAATGATTTTTGGCATAAAATAAAAATCTATAATTTTGACCCATACATTGTTTTTTTGGCTATTGCTAAAAATATACCCCAGCAACTTAAGACTGGTTTTGTGGTCCAGGGTCACATTTTAGTGGAGCACATTACTGACATGATATTATGCGAAACCACTCGATCCACAACGTTTACATCAGCAAACCACTCACCCATACGAGTTGTTGTTAAATGAAGAGATTACGCAATACGTTTGAGATAATTTTACTTTGTTGAACATTTCCTATCCCGCACGGAGACTGCTGCACCTCTTTAAATGGTTTTGTGGTGCTCACATCATGTCATTTAAAATGAAATTATCCCAAACGTAACTGTGGCGCGAGTGTGACTGCGCTGCGCAGTAAGTGAACTGCTTTCATCGACGCTGATGCAGCAAAACACACTGCTGCTCACATTAAATCTTGTGATTGTGATTAAAATGTGATTATTATGACCAGTACTTAATTTGATCCTGCTCGATTCTGTTCTGGAAAATGTCAGATTTTGAATGTGTGTGTTCCGGTAGGCCTATTTGTTTTTAAAAATCCAGTATACAGTGCATTAGATCGTGACAGTGAATGCGTACAAGGACGAGTGAGCGGGGCTTGGCTGGATTTGTTTGGAGGTAACTGCTCATGTCTCAGGCTGCACAAATCCAAATGTTTCCATATTCGCAATGTATTTGAATGTTAAACTATTATTTATAATGTAAACTAGGCTTGTACATTACACGCATTCGCATATAGACGGAAAAGATAATCCTCTTCATATGAGCAAAAATGTCCTTGGCATGACAGCAGAGAGAGATACTACAGTCTATTTAAACTGACTAGTGTAACCTTTTAAATGTTTGGTTGACTATTTTATTTTGATAATGAACAGACTGTGATGTAAGTTTGAATTGCTGGAATACGTGTTAGCCAGGCTCCGGCGCGATCGAAACAGCTGAGACATACAAAATGAAAAAAATAAAAATATAAATAAAAAAAAAAAAACTTTTCCGCAAAAAAGTGTTTACTTTCCTGTAGCTCAATTGGTAGAACACTGCGCTAACAACCGCAAGGTTGGGGGTTCAATTCCCCGAGAGCACATGATAGGTAAAAATTGATAGCCTGAATGCACTGTAAGTCGCTTTGGATAAAAGCGTCTGCTAAATACATCAATTTAATTTAAATTTAATTTAATTTGTGCATACTCACAATAAAAACAGAAGATTTGTTCCCTTGTAAAATAAAGCAAACAAACAGAATGAGCGTTGCCATCCTTTTCTTTCCTTTAGGGCTGCAACAAACAATTATTTTGATAATCAATTAATCTAACGATTATTAGAAAGATTAATCGACTAGTCATCGATTATTTTGCTGATTAATCAGTAGACATTTATTGATTATTCAGCTTTTGCAATTACTTAAAATATTGAGTTATACATTTTCTAACAAATAAATTAAGGAAATCACTTCAGCTTTTATAAGTCATTATGTAATTACAGTTATACAATTAATTTATACAAATAAATATATTTGGCACACAATATGAGATTTAGAGCTGAAACAACGAATCGATTTAATCGATTAAAATCGATTATTAAAATAGTTGTCAACTAATTTAGTCATCGATTCGTTGCTAAATAATTTATTTGCCGTAAGCGGCTCATTTCGTGCATATTTCAAATCTGCGGTGACCAAAGTGTGGCAGTAATGAGCCACCGGAGGTTTTACTCAGCCAGTACAACAGGAGAAGTAGCGAATATCCAATAGCTGGCCTCGTTTTATGTCACGTGCTTCCCGAACAGCGTCTCTGCAGCATTCAGCGTGATGTGGGAGTATTTTACTTTGAGCCTTCAAAAAAGAAGAGTAACCTGTAAACTCTGCACTACTGCACTGTTTAAGGGGACGTTCACATATTGCGTCTTTGGCGCGCTCAAGTTCGTTATTTCCAACACCGCACCGCATCGAGTTAAAACATTTCAACTTTTCAGAATGCGGCAAGCGCACCGCGGGTCATGTGACAAGAACTAACCAATCAGCTTCATCCTTTCCCGTAACAACGTTAAAAGCTCAGTCAAGATGAAAGGAACAGCTGATCATAGTTGTATATCGATTTCCATTTTGAAATAAATTTAGTAGCAGAGCTACTGCAAGCGATTTTTTGAGCTGCAAATCCATTTATCCTTTGCTGAAATTTCCGCGTCTTCTAGGAGAGAGCACGTCATGGTTGCTTAGCAAAGGCAGCCTCAGGGGCGCTTCTGCACGAGCGCTTTGGAAAGGAGGAGAAAGCGGTGCGCCTAGCGTTTTCCACGCGTTTTTAGGCGCGATTTGTGAACGGCCCCTAAGACTTTCATTTGTGCAGATTCTCCAGTACAATGTTGTTTGCAAATGTTTAGTCGTAAAAGCTGATAACATTGCTTTTTAACAGTTAACATTTAAAGCTTTACAAACATGTTCTGTGATCAGTTTGTCGTTTACCAGTTCATAATTCAGTCGTGCAGCCTAATTATGACTGAATGAGAGAGGTAAATGTTTAAAGATATTTGAAATGCAAGTATTCACTGCTCTTTTTCACACAGCAGGTTTTTTGTGTGTGTCCAATTTTTTTTTCTGGACAACCTTCTGATGGATTTTACTTTAAATTGTGAGTTCCATTCAGGTTTCATGCCATTGGCACTTTTTCGAGGGTTGTTTACAATTTCACAGCATAAGCTATAAAGCTGTTTCCCAGTAAATAATAAAATACAATGCACTGCAATTTTATTCTGTTTTATCCTTATTCTTCGTGAAAATATGTTCTGAAAGATTGCTTAAGCTTTGTTCGGGATGTTAAACTACTTTAGGAGCTCTAAGGACTGCCATGGTGAAAACATTATTTGAAATCTCCTTGTGAAATTTGCTAGAGTATGGGTCAGTGTTCTGATTGCAGAAGAGTTCGACAAAGGATTACTAACACAATAACACAACTCCAGGTATATTTTTGATGAGGATATGACCGTGCAAAATGGTTAAAATCTCTTAAAAAATCTATGCTGAAGGATAAAGACCATTTATTAATAATTTACTTGGGGGGAAAAATGGAAAAAACTAAAATATAAGTACATAAACCGATTAATCGATTAACAAATTTTTCGATTAACAAATCGATTATCAAAATAATCGTTAGTTGCAGCCCTAATGAGATTGCAGTGAAACTCTATTATTTACCATTTAATTATCTAACATATATTTTTGTAAGAAACAAAAAGGTTAAGTGATAACATGTTTAATTATTTTGATAAACTAATATTCACAACATAATCTCTCTTAAAATACCTTATAGGGTTATGATAATCAAAACAGTTAGATCAAGTTTTGATCTCTGCAAACTAGGGCTGGGACAACGCGTCGAGGTCATCTTTGAAGTCGACGCAAAAAATACGTTGACGCAAAATATGCGCATCGATTCGTCGACCTGTTTTTATTTCTCTAAAAAACGATTGCAAAACGTTTACCTTATGTTCGCTGAATATACGCGATGGCCGGATCAACATTCTGTCCAACGTTATATAACCAATCCAGGGGTTTTTCTGCATTGATCTTTTTTTTTGGCGGCTGTCAAAGCCTTATTTGATCGGTGAGTGACAGTGACAGGGCGCGTACGAGAGAGAGCCCCGGCTGCGCACGCAATCACAGTCTTCAAACAACATGAGCGCTTCTTACTCTCTCTCTCCCTTGTGTATATTAATCAAAATCATTAAACACGATAGAAAAAGGGCGAAACACCAAAGTTTCACGCGCGCTCGCGCACTCACAGTCTTCAAACTACATGAGCGCTGTCTTGCTCTCTCTCTCTCTCCCTCGTGCAAATTAACCAAAATCATTAGACACGATAGAAAAAGGGCGGAACGCCAAAGTTTCACTTGGAGCATTCGGAGATTTTTTTTTCTACATGACAGGCTGCTGGCTCCCACTGTAAATTTTTTTTTTTTTTTTGGAAAAGCACTCTCTGTATTAGCTTAAAGCCCTCAAGTTTACATTTACATACTGTATTCTTTCAATATTGTATTTTGGGTGACCTTTTTTATTGAATGCTAGACATCAAGTTGTTGTTATTTTCATCTGAAAGAACTTCTTTTTTCAGTAAGCTAGGCCCTATGTGTTCAGTAAGCTTGTTTCAGTAAGCTATGTGTTTTCAAGGTTTCAAGGTTTTATTGAATGCTATCTCTATACAACTGCAAAGTAATGCATTCTTAGTCAGTCTTTTATTTTGTAATTTTAAGAGCAATAAACATATATTGCAATGTTAAGGAATTGATGTTTTTTTCATTCAGATATGTAAATCAACATGTATAAATTGTTAGTAGTCAATTAATGGGGAGATAATCGAAATCAAATCGGTCTGAAAAAATTTATCGTTAGATTAATCAATGCATCGAAAAATAATCGCTAGATTAATCGTTTAAAAAATAATCGTTTATCCCAGCCCTACTGCAAACCAAACTATACCTTTAATTAAATGTTTTATTTAAATAAATGTTTTCCCCACTAATAAAAAAGATTTTTATCATTAGCTAACTTCACACTGGAGAGCTGCTTTATAGCAGGAAATCAATTTGTAACTCTAACTGAAAGCAACACTGACTCTGGTTTTTTATGTTTAATAACACTGTAAAGCTGCTTGACTTAATGCTGTGTTCCAGGCAGGTTTTTGAGCCTGTAAGTCACGACTTCAAACCACGACTCATGACTTTGTAGCGTTCTAGGCAAGTCACGCCAAACTTCCTGAGTGCAAGGAATTGTAGCTAGATTATTCATTTTACTGCAATGTTATATTGTCTTAAATCGTTTTTTCAAAGTGTACCACTTGCATAAACACTGCATCCATACGCAATATTATCCGTAGGGGCTGCCATCATTGTTTTGCGTGCTGTGTGACGTCAGAGCTCGGAACTGGCAGTAAATCAATCTAGTACGAGTTCACGGGTGGGAATTCACGGGTTTGACTGCTGTTCCAGTGCACTTTCGCGTGCATAAGGAAAAACACGGGTTACCTGGAATGCGGCATAAGGCTATCTATAGTACTAAAGTATTAAATAAATAAATGTGATGTGAGTGGACTTTACTGGAGGACTGTATAGAGCTCGTGCAAACATCCACATCTCTGTAATCAGATGCATTTTAAACTGCTGCCTTCTCACTGCTGTCAGTTTTTGATGTGTTTATTTTGTTATTGAGAGGTAAGCACATAGTATATATTTACATATTAATCCAAATGCCGCTCAGCAGCCTCAGGTTGCCTTCACTCTGAATGCTGTTTGACATCTTCTCTTGAATTGCATCAGGAGAGCTGATTTACAGTCTCATGCTACAGCACCACACTGGTCAAACCGCGTTTGCAGGCTCTTACATTAGGTCATATGACATAAAATGACTACTCGACAACAAAAAGATTTGTCGACAATTTTTTGTTGTTGATAATGTCAACTAACCGTTTCAGCCCGTTTCTGTTTTTTTAATCCGTTATCTTAATTAAGTCAGATATATTTTGCATATTAAAAAAAAATATATATATATGTTAGGCCTATTACTTATACAGGCTATACATATTCCTTAAAGCATCCCATTTTGTCCTAGGGCTTGAGAACCTGTGTCCTAGTTAGGTCCATGCAGAAACTTGTGAACGATGCTTGTTGTGGCGTCACCGTTTAGTGACATCATTGAAATGCTCCGGGAAAACGTATTGTCAGTGTCTGTCACAGTGCCTATTGATTTCTGTTTTGAATTCAGCAATTATTTATTTACAAATTTAAAGCTCTGATTATGACAAGTGTGGTATAAACTCTTTGTTTATTAGAGGAATAATATGTTAACTGGAAAATGTTAGATCACGACCATGGCTCTGGATGCCGTTTGAGCCTATAGTCTTAATTTCTGTGACTTTGTTCTGGTTTGCTGGTTGGTCACGAATTTCCACAAATTCAATAACATTTAGGCATTGTTTCTTTTCCTAAATCTTCACAGTCTAACCATCTAATTTCACAGGTTTATTTTATTATCTTTCACTTTTAAATCACTCTCTTACTCTGGTAAACATGAGAAGGGAAATTAAAGGTGCTCTAAGTGATGCCGGGAGTCTTGTCAACTTCTTGTTGACATTAAAATTGTTGTCAAACAAAACGGAGGCTAGCTAGATCCTCCCTCCTCCTCATCCGTGCACTAACCCCCCAAACCCCACCCCCAAATCTTTCTTGTCGGTTATTGGCTGGAACAGTTTGTTATGTTTTGTGGTGCGGGTGAGCCCAGTTTGTTTTTCTTGTTGTTTGTGGAGCCTGTGGTGTCTAGAGAGACCCCGTTTTTTTTTACAGTGTGCTCAGGGGACAAGCAGCTAGCGGATAGTGAGGAGATGTTTGCTGGATGTGACAAAAAATGTTTTGCCCTAAAAAATGTGTGATATCACTTAGAGCACCCTTAAAGATTTAATGAATTAAGAATTAGTTCGATTTATTAATTTGTCCTCTTATTTCAGTTAAATCATGGGTTATTTAGGGAACAAAATTAATTAAACATAGACAGTTGCCACAAATTAATAAGTCATAGGAACCAATTAACAAGTTGCAGGATAGCCTTTCTGTCCTGTGTCTCACAGCCCTGCAAAGTGCACGATATGAAACAATTATCTATTGCTTTCCATGTTGAAGATCCATGTTTTGTGTTGTTTCTATTTTAATGTACTTTTAAAGTTTGAATCACATTAAAAGCTTAATTTGTACATTGTGATTGAATGATGATGTGTTTATATACCGTCACCATCACACAGCCGCACACAACCCAACATTAAATCGGTTAACCGACCATCAACAGCTTTAATCGATTGCATCTCTTATTAAAAATTAATCGATCATAGATTAATCGCGGACATCCTTAATGTGGAGGTCCTGGGCTGCTATGGTTACACGTGGTCCGGTTGTGAGGCCAGTTGGATGTACTGCCAAATTCTCTGAAACGCCTTTGGAGACGGCTTATGGTAGAGAAATGAACGTTCAATTCATGGGCAACAGCTCTGGTTGACATTCCTGCAGTCAGCATGCCAATTTCTTGCTCATTCAAAACTTGCGATATCTGCGGCATTGTGCTGTGTAAAAAAACGGCACATTTTAGAGTGGCCTTTTATTGTGGCCAGCCTGAGGCACACCTATGCAATAATCATGCTGTCTATTCAGCATCTTGATATGCCACACCTGTGAGGTGAATGGATTATCTTTGCAAAGGAGAAGTGCTCACTAACAAAGATTTAGACAGATTTATGAACAATATTTGGGGGAAATAGGCCTTTTGTGTACATAGAAAAAATCTTAGATCTTAGAGTTTAGCTCGTGACAAATGGGGGAAAAAAACAAAAGTGTTGCGTTTATAATTTTGTTCAGTGTATAATGGATGACTGTGGTAGTGTAATATATGTTATGTGAGCACACGGCCATTACACACAGACTGATATATTTCAAATGTTTATTTCGTTTAATTTTGATGATTATAACTGACAACTAAGGAAAATCCCAAATCAGTATCTCAGAAAATTAGAATATTCACTCTAATCAGCTAATTAACTCAAAACACCTGCAAAGTCTTTTAAATGGTCTCTCAGTCTAGTTCTGTAGGCTACACAATCATGGGGAAGACTGCTGACTTGACCAAAAGACGACCAGTGACACCTTGCACAAGAAGGGCAAGAACAAAAGGTCATTGCAAAAGAGGCTGGCTGTTCACAAAGCTCTGTGTTCAAGCACATTAATAGAGAGGTGAAGGGAAGGAAAAGGTGTGGTAGAAAAAAAAGTGTACAAGCAATAGGGATAACCACACCCTGGTGAGGATTGTGAAACAAAACCCATTCAAAAATGTGGGGGAGATTCACAAAGAGTATGCAAGACATGGGTTTCAGTTGTGGCATTCCTTGTGTCAAGCCACTCTTGAACAACAAACAGCGTCAGAAGTGTCTCGCCTGGGCTAAAGACAAAAAGGACTGGACTGCTGCTGAGTGGTCCGAAGTTATGTTCTCTGATGAAAGTACATTTTGCATTTCCTTTGGAAATCAGGGTCCTAGAGTCCGGAGGAAGAGAGGACTGGCACACAATCCACGTTGCTTGAGGTCCAGTGTTTCCGCAGTCAGTAGCCGCGTTTCGACTGCCGAGCTTAAACTGGGCGTGCTAGTGTGTTCTAGGGCTAGTTACGTTTCCACTGTTACTTTCGGGGCTTTGTCGTGCCTCGTCAGGGCTTCCTCGGGCCAATGGTAAACATGACCGGTTGAAGAAATCAGACGTCAGCTTCTTATTCTCCATCACAATCGTGTATTCATTTAGTAACATTTTATCTGTCATAAGTCTAGTCTCGAGAGTTTAGTTCCACGTAGCCTATCATAAAAATATAATAATGTTTTTTGTTTGGGAGCTTTTATAAAAATAGAGAAATTATCATTAATTCTAAATGTGATGTATGTGACTACAAATACACAGAAACAGTCTCGACTGAATAAGCAGGCCATTTTCATAATGCTTCAGTGATAAAAATAAATAAATAAAATATAAATACATTTCTGGGACAAATTTTCAAGCCTGATAAATTAATTCATTTTTCTTAATGTATCACTTATAGTAAAAAACGTACAAAATTACTGCACGATCCACTTTTTCAGAAAAATCGTTGTATCGCCATATGTAGTGCACAACACGTTATATCCTTAGCAGTTCGATAGACGGCGCCAGGTTAACAATCTCGTATATGTTGCTCATAAATTCAGTGAGATTAAGTGACGGAGTCCGTGACAATGGAGGGAAACACGGAGGAGTTGGTTCCTAAAAAAAATGCAACTTCTGTAATATGGAAATGGTTCGGATTTTTGCTAACAGACACAGCGCAAACAACAGTTATTTGCAAATGTTGCAATGATAAGATTCGCACGACGGATAGCAACACAACTAACCTTTTTAACCACCTTAAGAGAAAGCACCCGAAAGAATATGCAGAGAGTCTAATTTTAAAAGGACCCCACGCGAGTACATCACCAGGTACAACCAAGCAGCCAGAAACAACAAGGCTTAAACAAACAACTCTAACGAAAGAAATATATCAGAAAGGAACTCCGTATGAGAGGACGAGCAAGCGCTGGAAAGACGTAACTGATGCCGTGACATTTTACCTGACCAAAGACATGATTCCTATAAAGACTGTGGAAAATGAGGGCTTTAAAAGACTGTTCAAAGTCGTAGATCCACGTTACGAAATACCCAGTCGCAAATATTTTTCCTCCACTGCCATTCCACAGCTTTATTCAGAGTGCCGCAGCAAGATTCAAAATAAAATTCAAAACGTAGCCTAAAGTTTTTTGCTACAACGGCTGATTTATGGTCTAGCCGTACGTCAGAGCCGTATTTAAGTCTGACGATTCACTTTATTCATGAGTGGAAGTTGTGCAGTGCGTGTCTAGAAACAACATATTTTCCACAAGACCACACAGGCGAGCTCATAGCGCAAGGTCTTAGGGACGCGCTTGAATGTTGGGGACTGAAAGAAGCAAACATGACCTGTATGACGACTCGTCTGCAGTGTTTTGGGCACAGACTCCACCTAGCCATCGGTAAGTGCAACTAAAAATAATAATGGTCTCCGATATTCAAGTGATTATATTATTATTATAGCTATTATAATAAATCTATTATAGCTATTATAATAAATCATTGCAAATTACATTAAGAACTTTGAACATAGTAAAATCATGAGATTAGTTTGCTATAATAATTGCACTGGCATGAGTAAATGTTTTGTAAATGAAATGTTATATATACATTTAAACATTTTATATACATTTTTACATTGTGTTGTGCATTTGGTTAAATCTAATTGATACATTGTTCTTTTTTTTTTTTTTTAGAAAAAAGTGTCAAAGACCCTCGTGTTGAACGTGCAACATCTGTCTGCAAGAAAGTTGTCAGCACATTCTCCTTCAGCTGGAAGAAAAAGAGGAAACTAAGCAATGCTCAAGCTGAGCTAAAGCTACCTCAACAGAAGCTCATCACTGAGTCCCCAACGCGCTGGGGTTCGAGGCTCAGCATGATTGAGTGAGTGCTTGACCAGGAAAAGGCGATTTCTCAGGTCCTGGAGGCAGACAAGAAGGTAAGGCATTTGGTCCCATCATGGCAAGATGTTGACGTGATGGAGTCTGTGAAAAAGGCACTGAGTCCACTGAGAGACTTTACTGATGCACTCTCAGGTGAGGACTATGTGAGTGTATCTTATGTCAAGCCAGTGCTTCACATGTTGAAAGTCAACATTTTGAGCCTGAATGATGAAGACACTGAACTAACAAAAACAATGAAGACAACCATTCTCAATTACCTCACTGACAAATATCAGGACCCCACCACTGATGACCTGCTGGATATGGCTTCGCTTTTCGATCCCAGATTCAAAACACAATTCATTGCCAAAGACAAGGTAGAGGGAATACAAACCAGAGCTGTGGCTGAGCTAGAGTCTTTGATGACCATACACATACAGGATCCAATATCAGATCAGCAGCCCACATCTAGTACCTCAGCCTCCACATCACAAATCCTTGATGAGGATCAGACACCACCCAAGAAAGCAAAGAAATCACTTTCCAGCTTTTTAAAAGCCTTCGGTGTTGCAAGTGCATCTGCAACCACATCAGTTTCCTCATCAGTGAAAGAGGCAATAGAAGGAGAATTGAAGGGATACTTGTCAATGCCAAATGCAGAAAGTGAGGTGGATCCGCTGGAATGGTGGAAAGTCCATGAGGCAAACTTTCCCAGAATTAGCCAGCTTGCTAGAAAGTATCTCTGCATTCCAGCCACAAGTGCTCTCTCAGAAAGGGCTTTCAGCACTGGTGGCAATATCGTCACCTGCCAAAGGGCATCTCTTAAGCCTGAGAAAGTGAATCAGCTGGTCTTCCTTTCTAAGAATTTGTGATTGTGATTTGTCATACTTTGTAATCTTCAGAAATGTATATGTTCCAAAGCTGCTAAGTTTACAAGACTCAGGAATGAGGTCAGGAAATATTTTTGTATCTTTATTTAATTTGTTTTGTTTTTGAAACATGTTGCACAAAAATCTATGGTACTTAGAGTACAAAAGGTTGTTTACAGTTTGTATGTTTATTTTTTTTTCTAAGCCAATGTTTATTTTGGGAGTTATGCTAAAGTCTGTGCACTTGCATTGACAGTTAATATTTTTATTTAAACTTTATTTAACTTTGTAAAAAAAAAAAAAAAAAAAAAAGCCATTTACATTTTTGAAGGTGTTGCTGAGGATCTATGTCTAATAAGCTATCTGATTTGTAAGACTTGTTAAACTAAGATTTGTTAGATTTGTTAAACAAATGTTCATTTTGATGGTACAGTAATTGTAATGCAAGTCTTGTTGAATGTTCTTTCTTTGCAGAATAGCACTTGCATTAAATCTTCACTTGATTAAAATATTCTTAAACATACATGGTAAGAGTATATTTTTTATATGGGGACATTAGTTTGGTTGTATTGTACCTTTGTAATTTGCAAAATAGTCTTAAAAAACAAACTTGAAAAAGAATCGGGATAAAAATCGTAAATCGTGATATACCCAGAAAAAATCGTGATATGATATTTTTTACATATCGCCCACCCCTAGTTCCAGTGATTTCTTTCTTATTAGTTTTCTGATAACTTCTCTATGTTTGGTGAAATTATGGGATTGTGTGACGTTGTTCTAGAGGGGCATGTAAAGGTCGGGTTTTAGTGAAGCGCAGCAGAGCTTCAGGACCGACTGTGGAAACTAGGGCTGCAACTAACGATTATTTTGATAATCGATTAATCTGTCGATTATTTTTACGATTAATCGATTAGTCGGTTTATGTACTTATATTTTAGTTTTTTCCATTTTTCCCCCAAAGTAAATTAGAAACAGTCGAGCTACAGAGAAGGACAGCAGCTTGTGAGTGTTTTGCCTTGTTTTCTCATCAGACTAGTGTGTGATAGTCATTGCTAGGAAAGTTTTTGGTTTAAATTGTGTGTGTCTTACCCTGGTTAATACGTGCTGAAAGTGGCGCTTGGTTTTGTGTTTGCCTATCACGGGACTGCCTGGTTTCGATCTGCTAAATAGTGAGGCGTGGCCAAAGCCAGTGAAAGTACTTAATTAGCTGTTTAGAAAGCACTTGTCAGAAGAAACAGTCGAGCTACAGAGAAGGACAGCAGCTTGTGAGTGTTTTGCCTTGTTTTCTCATCAGACTAGTGTGTGATCGTCATTGCTAGGAAAGTTTTTGGTTTAAATTGTGTGTGTCTTACCCTGGTTAATACGTGCTGAAAGTGGCGCTTGGTTTTGCGTTTGCCTATCGCAGGACTGCCTGGTTTCGATCTGCTATATAGTGAGGCGTGGCCAGCTGACTTCAATCACAGGTAATCAGGCTAATACAAAAGCGCTAAGTTTCACCGCGGCAGCGGTCGCGGCAGCCCTCGTGTGAAGACGGACGAGTGTAAAGACGATCGACTCTACCTGCGCGACTCCACCGAGCAAGGACACCGACTGGGCACTTGAGTATTGCTTTTCTCCTCTTTCGTTACTTTTTGTATACCTTGTTCTCAAATATCTTACACTTGTAGTCACTATGTGCTTTCAGATCTCTACTATCACTACTAACACTCGGAGAGCACGCTATGGACGTCGCAGGAAGGCCTGTCTGACAAACCTACGGCCTGTCCCTCTGACCTCTACTACTACGCTCTCTATTCCAGTTGGTCTCTGGAACTGCCAGTCTGCAGTTAACAAAGCAGACTTCATTTCTTCTCTTGCTACTCATTCCGGTCTCAACCTCATGGCACTGACAGAGACTTGGATCAAACCTGAAGATACTGCCACCCCTGCAGCCCTCTCCACTAATTTCACTTGTTCCCACACTCCTCGTACCACTGGGAGGGGTGGAGGGACAGGTCTCCTTATATCAAAAGAATGGAAATTTGATCTTCAGCCATCACCTACAGGTACTGGTTCATTTGAATCACATGCCATTACTGTAACCCACCCTGTTAAAATCCACTTTGTGGTCATTTATCGTCCCCCAGGTCAATTGGGAAACTTCTTGGAGGAGTTGGATGTGCTGCTATCAAACTTTCCTGAAGATGGTACTCCTCTGGTACTGCTTGGTGACTTCAACATCCACCTAGATAAACCCCAGGCTGCTGACTTCAAAACTCTGCTCGCCTCATTTGATCTCAAGCTAGTGTCTACTACAGCGACTCACAAATCAGGCAACCAACTGGACCTCATCTACACGCGCTGTTGCTCTGTGGACAACTCTTCAGTTACTCCACTGCACACCTCAGACCACTTCCTCATTACTGCTAACCTAGCACTTACTCCTGAAGTGCCTCACACTCCAACGCAGGTCACCTTTCGACGGAACCTACGCTCACTCTCTCCATCTCTACTATCTTCTGTGGTTTCATCCTCGCTTCCTGCACTCTCTCAGTTCTCTGCTCTGGACACAAACAGCGCTACGGACACTCTTTGCTCCACTTTAACATCTTGCTTGGACAACTTTTGCCCACTGTTATCTAGACCAGCACGCACTGCCCCATCTGCCCCCTGGCTGTCTGAGGTTCTCCGTGAACATCGCTCTAAACTCAGGGCTGCAGAGAGGAAATGGCAGAAATCAAGAAACTCTACAGACCTCAGTGTGTATCAGTCTCTCCTCTCTTCCTTCTCTGCAAATGTCTTCACGGCTAAAACATCCTACTACCACAACAAAATTAACAGCTGTTGTGACGCTCGGACACTCTTCAAGACTTTCTCTTCTCTTCTTAATCCGCCGCCACCACCTCCTCCATCGACTCTTACAGCGGACGACTTTGCAGTTTTCTTCACAAATAAGACGAGATCCATCAGCGGCCAATTCTCCACACCGCAGACTGAGGACAACTTCACAATGACCGATGCACACTCTTTCTCCTTGTTCTCCCCACTCTCAGAGATGGACGTCTCCGAACTTCTCCTGTCCAATCATCCTACTACTTGTCCACTTGATCCGATCCCCACTCACCTCCTTCAAGCGATCTCTTCTTCAGTCATACCTTCGCTTACTCACGTTATCAACTCCTCTCTTCACTCTGGAACATTTCCCTCAGCATTCAAGCAGGCTCGGGTAAGCCCACTGCTCAAGAAACCATCTCTAAATCCAGCGCTTCTTGAAAACTACAGACCGGTATCCCTTCTTCCATTCATTGCAAAGACACTTGAGCGAGCGGTGTTCAACCAGTTTTCTATGTTCCTTGTACAGAACAACCTCCTGGACAGCAACCAATCTGGCTTCAAAAGTGGCCACTCAACTGAGACTGCTCTGCTCTCGGTTACTGAAGCCCTGCGACTAGCAAGAGCAGCTTCAAAATCCTCGGTACTCATCTTACTGGACCTTTCTGCTGCTTTTGACACTGTTAATCACCAGATTCTCCTGTCCACCCTCAGAAAGATGGGCATCTCTGGAACAGCACTCCTGTGGGTTAAGTCCTACCTCTCTGACAGATCCTTCAGTGTGTCTTGGAGGGGTGATGTTTCAAAGTCACACCACCTTGCTACTAGGGTTCCTCAAGGCTCAGTACTTGGACCACTTCTCTTCTCAATCTACATGACATCATTAGGATCTGTCATTCAGAAGCATGGCTTTTCTTATCACTGCTACGCTGATGACACCCAACTCTACCTCTCATTCCAACCAGATGACCCGACGGTAGCTGCTCGCATTTCAGCCTGTCTGAGTGACATCTCTAGCTGGATGAATGACCATCACCTTCAGCTTAACCTTACGAAGACAGAACTCCTGGTGATTCCAGTTAACCCTCTGGAGTCTAAGGGTATTTTTGGGGCCTGGAGAAGTTTTGTCATGCCTTGACATTTGTGCTTTTTTCAGTTTCTTATAAATATCTAAATGGGTAAAGACTAATCTCACTGTAATCAGCACAAAATGGGCTGTAATAATATGTGAAATGCATGTATGTACATGATTGTGTTTTTGAGAAAAAAAATATTATGCGTGGTTAGTGAAAAACTAAAAATGTTAAAACGCTTGAATAAGGCAAAAAAACACAAAGAACAATGGTTCCCGGGATTTTTGAGAACTGGAGCTTGTAGCCTAGAATTTTTCTTTCTAAATGATGTGAAAATCATCTTGTTTACTCACTCACAGAAAACAATATATTGATTTAAATTTTCTAAGACACTTTTTGTTGGTAAAAGTCATATGCGAGTAGGCGTCAACTACCATGAATATCATTGTGATTTACACCTGAGAAGACAAAGGGCCGCATAATGAGCTGCATAATGAGCCATTCAGTCATCTGTGCCACTGTGAGTGAGGAGTTACAAGAGAGAATGTGAGAACAAAATAAATCTATATAATTTTATGTTTGTAGTTTATTAAGAATATATTTAATTATCCCACAACATAATTTAATATCCACTTGGGGGAGCAGTTAAACAGTTTATTAGAAACAATCAAAGCTGACTTTCAAACAAATTGTTTGGCATGCTTACTCCAGTCACACAATCCTTCAGAAATCCTTTTAACAATCTTATTTTCTACAAAAAAAAAAAAAAAAAACGTTTGTTGTTATTATTATCATCATTATTATTAATGTTGAAAAGAGCTGAGAATATTTTTCTGGGTTTTTAGGGGGAATAAATGGAAAGAAAAGCATTGTTTTTACATTTGTTACAGTTATCTATTTGTTACATTTATATTATTTACATCAAGCTTTCGAAGGGTATAGTGTTGTATATTGTTATTGAAACTTCATAATGTTTCACTTGATTATACATTTAGTCAGGAATTATAATTTGGAAAAAGTCTAACTAGTAAAATGTTTACACGTTATGTGAAAACTAGTACAAGTATATAAATAAATAAAAAGAGACTTACTCATGTTTATGATCTCTGCTGAATAAAGTGCTTCATTCTTTTTTTCTGAGGAAATCCATTTCTCAAATCCTCAACCACATCACATCTTTTTGGGGTGAATTATGTGTTATTCCTCTCATCGCGAAGCAAACAGTAAAATAAAAAAAACTTGAACAGTCTCGCTGCTTTTTCTTCTGTTATGGGCGTATTCAAGCCGCGCGCTTCAGTTTGAATCTGAATAGCGCGTTCGGCGCGGGGGCGTGGTCACATTAGATATAATGAAGGGAGACATGAAAAACAGACATCGCGTTGTTTTCATATGGATTACTTTATCACAGAATATCTGTTTTCGGTGGCACTTGTTTAGTTTAAAAATAGACATGTCAAGCTTTCTATAGATATCTCTCTCATGTATTTTCGTTGAGTATTCACGGAGTTACAGTTCATTTAAATGACGTGTTTGTAAAAGAAGATCAGCGCAGACAAAGGCTGCAGACAGCGCACCTTGTTTGTTATCTTTATTTTATAAGTGCACAAAGTTTTGTTGTTATTATGTCTGTATCCAAAAAAAAGTAGACCCTTTACAGATTCGATTGATGTATTGCTCTTATCTGTACGATTAAAACTGAAAGTGTAATTTAAGTTCTTTTCGGGGTTATCAGGAGAAAATGACTCAAAACGCGTATATGCGTTAATCGACTCCAAAGGGTTAACCCATTGCTTCATCAGAACTTCTCTATACAGCTGGGCTCATCAACCATTACTCCTTCGAGGACAGCTAGAAACCTAGGAGTTGTGATGGATCATCAGTTAAGCTTCACAGACCACATTGCTACAACTACCCGGTCCTGCAGGTTTGCCTTATACAACATTAGGAAGATTAGACCCTTCCTGTCAGAGCAAGCAACCCAACTTCTTGTCCAGGCTCTTGTTCTCTCCAGACTGGACTATTGTAATGCTCTCCTGGCGGGCCTTCCTGCATGTACTGTCAAGCCCCTGCAATTGATCCAGAATGCAGCAGCGAGGGTTGTCTTCAATAAGCCAAAAAAAGCTCACGTTACTCTGCTCCTCATCAGGTTACACTGGCTACCAGTAGCTGCTCGCATCAAATTCAAGGTACTGATGCTAGCCTACAAGACGACCACTGGCACGGCACCAACTTACCTAAACTCATTGGTTAAATCTTATTTGCCCTCCAGAAGTTTGTGCTCTGCAAGTGATCGACGCCTTGTGGTACCATCCCAAAGAAGTTCAAAATCACTCTCAAGGACCTTTTCCTGGACTGTGCCCAGCTGGTGGAATGACCTCCCAATCTCAATTCGTACAGCTGAGTCTTTACTCATTTTCAAGAAACAGCTAAAGACTCATCTTTTTCGCCTGCACTTAACCAACTAACACTTTTCCTTTTCTTGTCTTTTTATTAAAAAAAAAAAAAACCTACCTATGCGTTCTATACTAGACTAACTGAGACTTGTCATGGCACTTGTACACTGTTGTTGTTCTCTTGTTGACCTGACTGCTACTATTGTTCTCATTTGTAAGTCGCTTTGGATAAAAGCGTCTGCTAAATGATTAAATGTAAATGTATTAATAAAGGGTCTTTATCATTCAGCATAGATTTTTAAGAGATTTTAATAATTTTGCATTGTCATATCCTCATCACAAATATACCTGGAGTTGTTTTATTATGTGTTAGTGATCCCTTGTCAAACTCTTCTGCAATCAAAACACTGACCCATACTCTATCAAATTTCACAAGGAGATTTCAAATAATGTTTTCACCATGGCAGTCCTTAGAGCTCCTAAAGTAGTTTAACATCCCGAACAAAGCTTATTAAGGAATCTTTCAGAACATATTTTCACGAAGAATAAGGATAAAACAGAATAAGATTGCAGTGCGTTGTATTTTATTATTTACTGGGAAACAGCTTTATAGCTTATGCTGTGAAATTGTAAACAATCCTTCGAATAAAGTGCCAATGGCATGAAACCTGAATGGAACTCACAATTTAAAGTAAAATCCATCAGAAGGTTGTCCAGAAAAAACGGACACACAAAAACCTGCTGTGTGAAAAAGAGCAGTGAATACTTAGAAAAAAAAGTGCATTTCAAATATCTTTAAACATTTACCTCTCTCATTCAGTCATAATTAGGCTGCACGACTGAATTATGAACTGGTAAACGACAAACTGATCACAGAACATGTTTGTAAAGCTTTAAATGTTAACTGTTAAAAAGCAATGTTATCAGCTTTTACAACTAAACATTTGCAAACAACATTGTACTGGAGAATCTGCACAAATAAAAGGCTTAGGGGCCGTTTACATATCGCGCCTAAAACGCTAGGCGCACCCATAGACTGTGCGCACCGCTTTCTCCTCCTTTCCAAAGCGCTCGTGCAGAAGCGCCCCTGGGGCGTCTGCCTTTGCTAAGCAACCATGACGTGCTCTCTCCTTGAAGACGCGGAAATTTCAGCAAAGGATAAATGGATTTGCAGCTCTAAAAATCGCTTGCAGTAGCTCTGCTACTAAATTTATTTCAAAATGGGAATCCATATACAGCTATGATCAGCTGTTCCTTCATCTTGGCTGAGCTTTTAACGTTGTTACAGGAAAGGATGAAGCTGAATATTTAGTTCTTGTCACATGACCCGCGGTGCGGTTGCTGCATTCTGAAAAGTTGAAATGTTTTTAACTCGATGCGGTGTGCACGCGCCTGGAAAAACGGGTGCGTCGCGACCGCGTCGCTTCCATTATGAGCGCACATACTGCGCGCCTACATTGGAAATAACGAACATGAGCGCGCAAAAGACGCGATATGTGAACGGTCCCTTAAACAGTTCAGTAGTGCAGAGTTTACAGGTTAATCTTCTTTTTTGAAGGCTCAAAATAAAGTACTCCCACATCCTGCTGAATGCTGCAGAGACGCCGTTCGGGAAGCACGTGACATAAAATGAGGCCAACTATTGGCTATTCGCTACTTCTCCTGTTGTACTGGCTGAGTAAATCCTCCGGTGGCTCATAACTGCCACACTTTGGTCACCGCAGATCTGAAATATGCACGAAATAAGCCGCTTACGGCAAATAAATTATTTAGCAACGAATCGATGACTAAATTAGTTGACAACTATTTTAATAATCGATTTTAATCGATTAAATCGATTCGTTGTTTCAGCTCTAGTGGAGACGCAGCGCTATTTTGGCCTCAGTGCTACAGGTCCGAGGCTATTAGCTCTGCCCGGCCCATTTGAAGCACTGGCTCGCACTGGCCCGACAGTGGAAAAACGGCTAGTGATGGTTTGAGGTGCCATGTCATCTGCTGGTGTTGGTCCACTGTGTTTTTTGAGGTCCAAGGTCAACGCAGTCGTATACCAAGAAGTTTTAGAGCACTTCATGCTTCCTGCTGCTGACCAACTTTATGGAGATGCAGATTTCATTTTCCAACAGGACTTAGCACCTGCACACAGTGCCAAAACTACCAGTACCTGGTTTAAGGACCATGGTATCCCTGTTCTTATTTGGCCAGCAAACTCGCCTGATCTTAACCTCATAGAAAATCTATGGGGTATTGGGAAGAGGAAGATGTGATATGCCAGATCCAACAATGAAGAAGAGCTGAAGGCCACTATCAGAACAACTTGGGCTCTCATAACACCTGAGCAGTGCCACAGACTGATCGACTCCATAAAGTTGGTTTCAAAAGTAGAGCTGAAACAACGAATCGATTTAATCGATTAAAATCGATTATTAAAATAGTTGTCAACTAATTTAGTCATCGATTCGTTGCTAAATAACTTTTATTTGCCGTAAGCGGCTCATTTCGTGCATATTTCAAATCTGCGGTGACCAAAGTGTGGCAGTAATGAGCCACCGGAGGTTTTACTCAGCCAGTACAACAGGAGAAGTAGCGAATAGCCAATAGCTGGCCTTGTTTTATGTCACGTGCTTCCCGAGCAGCGTCTCTGCAGCCATAGACATCATATGATGTCTATGTCTGCAGCATTCAGCGTGATGTGGGAGTACTTTACATTGAGCCTTTAAAAAAGAAGAGTAACCTGTAAACTCTGCACTACTGAACTGTTTAAGGGGACGTTCACATATCGCGTCTTTTGCGCGCTCAAGTTCGTTATTTCCAACACCGCACCGCATCGAGTTAAAAACATTTTAACTTTTCAGAATGCCGCAACCGCACCGCGGGTCATGTGACAAGAACTAACCAATCAGCTTCATCCTTTCCCGTAACAACGTTAAAAGCTCAGTCAAGATGAAAGGAACAGCTGATCATAGTTGTATATCGATTTCCATTTTGAAATAAATTTAGTAGCAGAGCTACTGCAAGCGATTTTTTTGAGCTGCAAATCCATTTATCCTTTGCTGAACTTTCCGCGTCTTCAAGGAGAGAGCAAGGAGGTTGCTTAGCAAAGGCAGACGCCTCAGGGGAGCTTCTGCGCGAGCGCTTTGGAAAGAAGGGTTTCAGACGCGTTTTAGGTGCGATATGTGAACGGCCCCCAAGACTTTCATTTGTGCAGATTCTCCAGTACAATGTTGTTTGCAAATGTTTAGTCGTAAAAGCTGATAACATTGCTTTTTAACAGTTAACATTTAAAGCTTTACAAACATGTTCTGTGATCAGTTTGTCGTTTACCAGTTCAAAATTCAGTCGTGCAGCCTAATTATGACTGAATGAGAGAGGTAAATGTAGATATTTGAAATGCTCTTTTTCACACAGCAGGTTTTTTGTGTGTGTCCTGTTTTTTTTCTGGACAACCTTCTGATGGATTTTACTTTAAATTGTGAGTTCCATTCAGGTTTCATGCCATTGGCACTTTTTTTGAAGGATTGTTTACAATTTCACAGCAAAAGCTATAAAGCTGTTTCCCAGTAAATAATAAAATACAATGCACTGCAATTTTATTGTTTTATCCTTATTCTTCGTGAAAATATGTTCTGAAAGATTCCTTAATAAGCTTTGTTCAGGATGTTAAACTACTTTAGGAGCTCTAAGGACTGCCATGGTGAAAACATTATTTGAAATCTCCTTGTGAAATTTGCTAGAGTATGGGTCAGTGTTCTGATTGCAGAAGAGTTCAACAAAAGAATTACTAACACAATAAAACAACTCCAGGTATATTTTTGATGAGGATATGACAGTGCAAAATGGTTAAAATCTCTTAAATCTATGCTGAATGATAAAGACCATTTATTAATAATTTACTTGGGGAAAAAATGAAAAAAACTAAAATATAAGTACATAAACCGATTAATCGAAAAAATAATCGACAGATTAATCGATTATCAAAATAATCGTTAGTTGCAGCCCTATTCAAAAGAAGCCCCAACTAAGTATTGAGTGCTGTACATGATCATACTTTTCAGGTTCATATTTTTCAGTTGCCCAAGATTTCTAAAAATCTTTTCTTTGTATTGGTCTTAGGTTATAAACAAATTTTCTGAAATACTGAATTTGGGATTTTGCTTAGTTGTCAGTTATAATCATCAAAATTAAAAGAAATAAACATTTGAAATATATCAGTCTGTGTGTAATGAATGAATATAATATACAAGTTTCACTTTTTGAATGGAATTAGAGAAATCAACTTTTTGATGATATTCTAATTATATGACCAGCACCTGTATGTAGATAACAGTATAACTATCATAACATGCAGACTGGAATTTAAACACTACAGCGCACCAACACACACTAGGAGTGAAAATTTCCACCAATGAGATCAAAATAATTCTCTTTAAGGTTTTTGCCAGTCATGTAAACTTTTAATCTTGAGTTGCTGAACAGTCCACCAAACTGATTCAAGCAAAATGTGCAATCCTCACATAAATAACTATGGCTATAGAGGATTTGATAGAAGCTTCCTCATTCCACCCTGTAGTTCTATTAGTCTTTCAACTTTTTTATTTTTCCTGTGTTGCCATGACAGCAAAAAGATAGCAGAATGCAGATCTACCTGAGCAAACATGAACAAGTAATGACTGCTGAGGCAACAGTTAAAATCCTATACTGAATTTCGCACTGTTAGAGCTGATGTCCTAATCCACAGGTTTGTCCATCACTAGACAAGGACATAAGGCTACACCCATCGTTGTTACTTATGGGTGAAAGGTCTCTCATTGATGACTCACTCACTGATGCAATAGAACTAAATCACTTATTACCACAGATCAGACAATTCAGTTCTTGCCACTTGATCCAAAGTAATATAATAAAAGATGTATACCTAGACTAAGTAAGCAAACAAATGGTATCTTAGATTTTGTCCCGCATTCTGCCTGTCAGATCACACAATGGACCGTGGGCACCAGCTTCAGAGAGACATGGGCATGCAGAAAAGAGGAATGAGCAGATGGCAGCCCTGCGTGAGAAAGATGAGGGGAAGGGAACAGAAGATTCAGACAGGAAGGCTCTGGCTCCAGGGGAGGCTGCTCATCGACTCACTGCAGCCCAGGAGGGATGAGAGTGAACAGGGACCTGGGTGGACACGAGATGACCAGAATGAAGATAAGATGGTCAGGAGGTCAGAAAGGACTATGAAAACAAGCACGGTGTGACATTCAGTGGCGTCAATGGTATTTCTCCAAGACGTAAACACAAATGTCTGCCAAAAGACTGTATCCACCAGGCCTTAATTATATAGTTAAAAAAGGCAACGTTTTAAAATGTAACATTGTTTTTAGAAGAATTAATAGACTTGTGATCATCCTAACAAGAACTAGATTTGAGAAACACTTTGTATTATAGACTTTAAATATGCATGGCCTGAGAAGCTGGAAAAGGCTCCAGCATTCCTGCAACCACTGCAAATATATTATGGAAATATTTTACATGCTCTCTAGCGCTCTATACATATATCCTAAAATATTTCCAAAAGATTCATTAAAAATGGTGGTGTTATGTGACGTTAATCAATGGTAGTGGAAGAACAATATCATTCTAATGACATGAAAAATAGCACACTCCAGAAAGAAAAAAAAAACGATACAATCTTAGCTCTCTATGTAATGATGCAGTGGCTGTACAGTAAACCAATCTGACCAGATCACATCAGAAGGAATAGACCACGTTGCCAAAATCTTACATTATAGTGACAAGGCGTGATGCATATGATCCTGCGAATCACCACACCATCAATTCTCATTTCTGGATTTAAAACTCATATATGAATTACATCACACAAACGGAAAAAGGTAGAAAGTTGCCAAACTTGTGACTACTAAACAAAACTTGTGTTCCATAAACTGTATTGCATTTAAATTCTAGACTTTCCAGGACACGCGGTTATAACTTAAAATAGACGGTTTATCTGCAAGACATTAAAAGAGAATACTCTTAAAAAATAACAAATTAATGGAATTGGCACGATTTAAAAAAACTAAAATAATAGAGGGACTCAAAGAGAGGTTTCATTTGAAGCAGCACATGAACAGCAGGTGTTTACTGCTAACATATGGTTCAACGATGCTGAGAGTCAAGCGCGAGCAAGTTAAATAAATGATTACAGACATTTCTTATCGACTAAAAAATAAATACATAACTTACATAAAATATTTTGCAGCTGAGTCCTGAGAGACTATGTTCGGGTTCAGGTTCTTTCATAAGTTTTAACAGTATGTATAGACACGAACTAATTATAATATGCAAAAGTACTCTAACCGGAATAAAATCCCTGCACACATCTATCCTGACTGACTGTCACATTACCAATGTTAATCAAAATTAAAGAAATGAACAACCACTGTTTTTATTCCAGCTGCTGGCTGCGCTAACAAACAAGCTAGCTAACTTCTGAAAGTTGAGTTTTGTTGCATTTCTAATCTGTGTCGACATGTCATGTCACGTTCTCAAAAGAATTCAGCTACCTTGATCGGCTTCGTCCATCCTGTCTTTGCGGATTCTTTATGTTGTGAGTTATTTTTGAACCTTGCGGTCCGTTTTCCAACTTCAATCCTGTGAATTTGAGCTCAAAGCTCCCACCGCAACAACTCGGCTTCTGATGCCCTAGGTGGGGTGGGGTCGTCAGTGACGTCACGACGCACAGCACGTAGACCTGTAAACAGAGAGAGAAGGGCAAGGGGTCCCACCTGACGCGTTTTAATTTAGAATCAACATTAAACGATAAATTAATGCACTGAAATAAAAGTTTTATTAGGGAAAAATCAATCCGTTTTTATTTACCATTTACATTATATTATATTTTACCAAAACTAACCGGCTAATTTAGAAATTATTTATTTACGCCGTGCTCAGGGTAGGTTATAAAAGACATACTGCTCTCTGTTTTACTCAAACAGTACACTGACTGAACTGCTGTGAAGAGAGAACTGAAGATGAACACCGAACCGAGCCAGATAACGAACAAAACATTGACTCGTTCACGAGTCAAGAACCGTTTCTCTCAGACGCGTCCGATTCGAGAACTGAGGAGCTGATGATACTGCGCATGTGTGATTCAGTGTGAAGCAGACCGACACACAGAGCGTCTGAACCGAACTGGTTGCGTCTGAACTGAACTGATTCTATGGTGATTGACTCTGAACTGATTCTGTAGTGTTATGAGCGCGGGTAAACCGAAGGCTTGAATCAAGGGCAATCATCGCAACTGAAGTCATTAGGTCAAGCGCAAAAGAACCGGTGAACCGTTTTCTTGAACCGGTTTATCGAATCAAACTGTTCGAAAGAACTACTGGTGATCCGAAAACCGATGCAACCAGTTCTTGACTCGAGAAAGAGTCGATCTTTCGTTCATTGTCTGTCTCGGCTCTGTGTTCATCTTCAGTTCTCTCTTCACAGCAGTTCAGTCAGTGTGCTGTTTGAGTAAATGAATAACTCCGGGATATTGGTTTGTTTGAACTCAGAGGGAGTGTCGGCCACATTAAAAAAAGTTAACAGCTTAAGTCATTTGTGGATTAATGCGTATTGGAGACACGAACTGTTTTAAACGATTCAGTTCGATTTGGTGAACTGGTTCAAGAAGATCCGGTTACATCGAGTGATTCGTTCGCGAACCGGATATCACTAAACTGCAGTGTTTTGAACTCTCTCACAACAGACACGGAAGAGAAGACAATGCTGGATAAAGTCGTAGTATTTGCTATTTTTGGACCAAAATGTATTTTCGATGCTTCAAAAAATTCTAACTGACCCTCTGATGTCACATGGACTACTTTGATGATGTTTTTCTTACCTTTCTGGACATGGACAGTATACCATGCACACAGTTTCAATGGAGGGACAGAAAGCTCTCGGACTAAATCTAAAATATCTTAAACTGTGTTCCGAAGATAAACGGAGGTCTTACGGGTTTGGAACGACATGAGGGTGAATTATTAATGACATAATTTTTATTATTGGGTGAACTAACCCTTTAAGTATTAAAGGTAAAACAAACAACTTTTATTTCTGAAATGAAGTGCAGTTAAAAGTATGGAATTGCTTTGGAATGTAGTGAAGTGGAGTTTTCCAAAGAAAAACACTCTGATAAACTACAGATACTTTTTAAATTTACTTCAGTAAAGTAAAAATACTTCACTACTGTCTGCCTCTGCTTTTACTCCACTACATTCTTCTAATTAAAATTTAAACTTTTTCCCCGAAGCATATTCGTTGCTTACTACAAAATAGAAGTCAGAAGAACATGGACTGCAGGAAAGCAGGTTTGACGAATCAATGGTATGGCATCTGCAAGACAGAACACCTTTGCTCAAGTAGAAACAAGCGCAACTGCGGATGATTTAATTTTCCAATTCAAGTCCAGTCTGAGGTGTGCGATAGTATGTTGTTGTAATGATGTGCGATCTGACATTATCAAGTATATCACCAAATCACACAAACAGAAACAGAGTGCATGCACTTGATTTATTGGTCTATTAAAACTCAAAATTTAAGTAATTCTAAATTGTAGATGGCAAAAATGCTTCTTTATGCTTTTTATATTTATATAATTTAATATACAACCCGAATTCCGGAAAAGTTGGGACGTTTTTAAATTTTAATAAAATGAAAACTAAAAGACTTTCAAATCACATGAGCCAATATTTTATTCACAATAAAACATAGATAACATAGCAAATGTTTAAACTAAGAAAGTTTACAATTTTATGCACAAAATGAGCTCATTTCAATTTTGAATTCTGCTACAGGTCTCAAAATAGTTGGGACGGGGCATGTTTACCATGGTGTAGCATCTCCTTTTCTTTTCAAAACAGTTTGAAGACGTCTGGGCATTGAGGCTATGAGTTGCTGGAGTTTTGCTGTTGGAATTTGGTCCCATTCTTGCCTTACATAGATTTCCAGCTGCTGAAGAGTTCGTGGTCGTCTTTGACGTATTTTTCGTTTAATGATGCGCCAAATGTTCTCTATAGGTGAAAGATCTGGACTGCAGGCAGGCCAGGTTAGCACCCGGACTCTTCTACGACGAAGCCATGCTGTTGTTATAGCTGCAGTATGTGGTTTTGCATTGTCCTGCTGAAATAAACAAGGCCTTCCCTGAAATAGATGTTGTTTGGAGGGAAGCATATGTTGCTCTAAAACCTTTATATACCTTTCAGCATTCACAGAGCCTTCCAAAACATGCAAGCTGCCCATACCGTATGCACTTATGCACCCCCATACCATCAGAGATGCTGGCTTTTGAACTGAACGCTGATAACATGCTGGAAGGTCTCCCTCCTCTTTAGCCCGGAGGACACGGCGTCCGTGATTTCCAACAAGAATGTCAAATTTGGACTCGTCTGACCATAAAACACTATTCCACTTTGAAATAGTCCATTTTAAATGAGCCTTGGCCCACAGGACACGACGGCGCTTCTGGACCATGTTCACATATGGCTTCCTTTTTGCATGATAGAGCTTTAGTTGGCATCTGCTGATGGCACGGAGGATTGTGTTTACCGACAGTGGTTTCTGAAAGTATTCCTGGGCCCATTTAGTAATGTCATTGACACAATCATGCCGATGAGTGATGCAGTGTCGTCTGAGAGCCCGAAGACCACGGGCATCCAATTAAGGTCTCCGGCCTTGTCCCTTACGCACAAAGATTTCTCCAGTTTCTCTGAATCTTTTGATGATGTTATGCACTGTAGATGATGAGATTTGCAAAGCCTTTGCAATTTGACGTTGAGGAACATTGTTTTTAAAGTTTTCCACATTTTTTTTACGCAGTCTTTCACAGATTGGAGAGCCTCTGCCCGTCTTTACTTCTGAGAGACTCTGCTTCTCTAAGACAAAGCTTTTATAGCTAATCATGTTACAGACCTGATATCAATTAACTTAATTAATTACTAGATGTTCTCCCAGTTGAATTTTTTCAAAACTGCTTGCTTTTTTAGCCATTTGTTGCCCCCGTGCCAACTTTTTTGAGACCTGTAGCAGGCATTACATTTTAAATGAACTAATTAAGTGGATAAAAGTGTAAAATTTCTCAGTTTAAACATTTGCTATGTTATCTATGTTCTATTGTGAATAAAATATTGGCTCATGTGATTTGAAATTCCTTTAGTTTTCATTTTATAAAAATTAAAAAAACGTCCCAACTTTTCCGGAATTTGGGTTGTAGTTAACAATCTATATCACACAAAGAGTACAGTTTTTCTACAAATATCAGCATAAATAATTTAATAATCATGTTATACAAGTTCAGTTAAATTAGCAATAAGGGACTTAAGTTTTAGACATAATATTTGTTTTTGCCAATGAAAATAGTTCCAAACAAAGATCACAGCACTGTTTTGCAGCAATGGACGGTGTTTACTTATTGAATGAATCAGCTTTTTGAACTAATCGGTTGAATAAATGATTTAGGGATTCATTAACAGAGTTAAATCATTAAAGGTGCAATAGGTTTGTGACAAGTGGGGCGGGGCCGAGAGCCGTGGGTTTGGGGCGAGAAATGAGCAACACCTGCTCGACCCACCGGTCTCGAGTCCCACAGAGGAGATGGAAGAATATAAAACAGGAGCGACGACAGTGAAGGACCAGGACCTGGGATTTATTTTATGTTTTGGTTTTGTTTGTGCTGTTTTGTCTTTATTTTATTATTAAAGTAATTTTGATTGTCTGCCGCTTCCCGCCTCCTTCTTCCCGATGATTGTGAAGTTTTTAATGCGTTACATTGGTGCCGAAGCCCGGGAGAAGGAGGGACATGCTGCTGAAGATCCCTCGCTGCTGTGGTGATTCCGCTGTGCCATCGAACAGGCGAGGAAGTGTGCCGCCATGGATGCTCGAGGCGGTGGGCTGGAGTGAGTTGCCAGGGACGGGCGAGCTCGCTGCGGGCCGCCCGTGATGTGGAGGGGCGGCTGCCGTCCGTGAGGGAGCGGAGGAGTCAGCGCCGTTCGCCAGGGGGCCGGAGCCTGCTGCCATCCTAGATGGAATCGGGAGGAGCAGGGAACGGGGGACTCCTGCGGGCTGCCCAAACCAGAGGAGCCGTTGCTGTCCACCGGGCGACGGAGGAGTGTTGTGCCGTCCGCCGAGGGCCGTCCAGTGCCACCGCCAGGCACCGTGGAGGAGATCACCCAGCTGGTGGAGGGGCGAGCGGCAGTGCGTCTGGGAACCGAAAAAATAATTTTTTCTCCTCTCTCCCCTCTCTCGTCTCTGTCGCTCCTCATCCTTCCTTCTTTTCTCTCGCCTCTTCTGTCCTACCCCCGGAGGAAGGCGGGGGGAGTAGAGGGCAGTCTCGAGAGTACCCCCCGGCTTGCGAGGGGCGGTGCCGAGAGCCGTGGAGTGATTGAGAAATGAGTGACACCTGCTCCACTCACCGGTCTCGAGTCCCACGGAGGAGATGGAAGGATATAAAACAGGAGCGACGACAGTGACGGACGAGAGAGGACCAGGCCTGGGATTTATTTTATGTTTTGGTTTTGTTTGTGCGCGGCAGTTGTCTGTGAGGGGCTTCTGCACTGTTTTTTACTTTATTTTGATTGTCTGCCGGTTCCCGTCTCCTTCTTCCCGATGATTGTGAAGTTTTTAATACGTTACAAGGTTATTGTCTTCAGAAACATTTTTTGTTATGCTGGTTGAAAGTCTCTTCACATCCCGATAGCAATCATTAAGTTAAGTGGTGTAAATATATTTATCTGTATTAATATTTTCTGTGGAAGGCGTAGGACCAAGAAATGTTTGTCCAATCAAAACACTGGGTTCAAATGTTTTAATTTGCCTTCCTACCTGCCTGACAACGTTTATCTCCATACCTCTGCACACCCGGTTCACACAGACAAGATGCATCATCACCGCGTTCACATACGCTGTGCAGACAGAGCAAGAATGGCAGACCAACATCAACAACCCGATCCCTGGTAATGTAGTACTTTTAAAGTTTTCTCGCCGGCGGTGAATGACACATGATGTAGCCCAACGGTTCTCAACTGTTTAAACACCATGTTCATTGCTACCTACTATGTATGTCTATGCATTCAGGGGGCGTAGCTTTGGACAGTGATTGCAGGGAGGGTGGTATATTCGCTTTCAGTGCTATCAGGCTAAAGTTAGCATTTAGCAAAGATCTCCTACTGAACCTTTAAATGCTTTGTTCCTGAATGAATTAGCCATTTGAGCTACATTAAACTGTATAAATACATCTAAATGCTATTTCAGATGCAGATTCTAGAAATATTTTCTAATGTTGGAATGAAAGACATTACCGGATGAAGTGCTTCTTATTCTTACCCAAAAATATAAAATGGAAGAAAGGGTTAAAACTGAACACAGTCTTGCTACAAGCTGTGTATGATTTTTTTTATATATATTTATTTGCTTCTTTTCCATTTTGCATTTACTTGTACTTTTACTTTCAATATTTAAGTACATTTAAGATTTTAAAAATACTTTTCGTACTTAAGTACAATAAATATCACACACTTTAAGACTTTTACCTCAAGTAAAATTCTAAACGTTGACTTCAGCTTCTACCAAAGTCATTTTCTGGTAAGATATCTGTACTTTTACTTGAGTATGGCTTTCAGGTGCTTTTATACACCACTGATTAAATTGCTTCTTTTAATAAACACATTTTACTTTTCTAATTTCGACCAAAGTATACCAGTAGAGCAATTTATGGAGGTAAACCTGGTCTTTCACTTCCACGGGTGGGCTCAAAGTTTCTAATTTAAATACAGTCAAACAAGAGGAGCCTGGAGGAAATAGATGAAATGATTGTTGCAGACTTATAAATTTTCTATCATCTCGGTACTGTAGGAAATTACGCCACCCACTGGATGACAGGATTTAATAATCCTCCAGTAAAGTGTATTTTAAACAATTTGTATAATATCCGTTTTGTGTTTTGGGGCGTTTTTTGAACCTCTAGCACTTTTAACTCGATTCCCTTCTTCAGTAATAAATTCCAAAGTGATTGGAAAAAGTGCAGTGAACATGTCCATGGACGTTTGTTACGAGCCACACTGATTTACTTGATAACTTTAATTTGCAGCAAGACTGTTAATGAATATTACTCCATATTTGATTTCTCTACACTGGCTTCCAGTACTGTATAGGATGGGTTTTAAGCTTCTTTTATTAGTTTATAAGTCTTTGCATGGCCTAGCACCTACTTATCTATCAGAGCTGCTAACTGAGTATCAGAGTGGAAGAACACTGAGATCAACAACTCTGAATTTTCTTAAATTCCAAGGACAAAATTGAGCTAGAAGAGAGATTGTGCATTTGTGGCAGTAGCGCCAAGACTTTGGAATAACTGACCTTTACATGTCAGGGATGCTGACTCTGTACATGTTTTCAAAGTACAGCTAGACATATTTGTAAGACATATTTGTTTGCCATGGCGCATTCTTCTTGTTGATACTTTTTGTATTATTATTATTATTAATTGTTGTTGTTTTAGGTGACTTTTCTTTTCTTTATTTGATTGGTATATATATATATATATATATATATATATATATTTTTTTTTTTTTTTTTTTAATATAAATTATAAATACAAATTAAAAGACAATTCAATACAGACAAGTGACAGCCAATACAATAGTGTACTTGTGCCAAAAAAAAAATGTTCATTCAAATGAAAACAAATGTAGTTTGTAGTTTCTAGATTTTTGTAAAAAAAAAAAAAAAATATATATATATATATAATGTTGTGACTCAAGAAGACTTGATATCAAAAAGCCAATGCATCCATCTCCGTCACCACCTGTAAAATACACCTATGCGGGCGTTCATCGCGAGCGAACCCACCTGTCCCGACCATCACGACTCGAGCCACAGACATGGAGCGACGTCTTTAATGTCACGCTCAGCGGAGGGCGTGAAAGGGATACAAGGACCTATCGGTTCGAGACGTGTAGTTCTATAGATGAAAAAGCATGCGGAAAATGGGTGCAGTCACCGACACAAAAGACCCCTGACTGTTCGGCGTCACCCCCATCTTCCTTTAACACGAGCCTCCCCCCACCCCCCCACCCCCCGACCGAGATGCATTGTGGGGGAAGTCGTTGCCATTCGACCTCTGCGGGGCCTGCGCGGACGCAGACAGAACCCTCAAATTCATTATGCCTTTAAAACCCCTATTTATTTCCGCATAACCTACATACTCTCACCAGGAGGCCAGAGCGCGGTAAAACGGCTCGTTTCATGCGGAATACTTTATTTAAGAGAGCCGCGATCGGATATTTGTTTTGTTGAGAACGTGTAGATTGTAATTTATTTCAAGAAAATGTCCGGTGAGCGAAACCGCAGGTCGCTGGCTTTCCGAGGAGGTGGATTAGCCGTCACCGGTGCCAGCGCCGTCGGAGCAGACAGCAACGGGAACAGCTGTGAGGCCCCGGCCTGTCAAGACCGACATCTGAACGGGAACAGGCAGGATCGAGAGGACGACGGGGATTTGGGGGCGAAAGGACCATCGCTGGGGAAAGTCGAGGGCGGGGGGTCCGTGAGCGACAGCACGGAGCCGGAGGAGGACGAGGACCCGGAAGGGGGCAGTTGGACAGCGGGGAACGATCATGACAGAGGCGTTTTAAACAGCGCGATGGTAAAAACCGAGGGCTGTAAGTGGGCGACCGGCAACGGCGTGAACCGAGAGGATTGTAGCACGGGAGAAGCGAGAAAGCCGCTGCTGGAGATGAGACCTCAGACGCTGCTGCTCCAGAAACACTCGCTCTTCCAGAACTCCTGGCTGCAGGAGTTTCCCTGGCTCAAGTTCAGCCAGGAAACAGGACTGATGTCTTGCTCCTGGTGCCATAACATCGCCACCAACAACAGCGACGAGCTGATTAAAGGCAGCCGGAATTACAAGCGGGCCTTGCTGCTGAGACATCACCTGTCCTCGGAGCACGGCAGGAATGACCCGACCAGACAGGTACGTCCACACCGCGGTATCACGGGGCCGGGGACATGAGGATACGCGACGGAGCCGACCCATGCTGTGCTGTACAGTCTTAAGTTAACAAATGTCGATGTATTTCCTGCTGTATTGCGGTGAGAATGCAGTTTGTAAAGCTGTTTAGCGAGCTAACAGGTCTGTTAGCTACAGACTCGGTTCGTAACGTTAGCAGGTTAGCATGTGTGAGCTAACTGGATCAGCGCTGTCAGTTGGTGAGATGCGCTGATAAACAAACCCTCGACTGAGTTATTTAAAGTATAAAATTATTTTTCTGTGTGTTTTACGCTCATTTGAAGCCTTAACGAAACTATACCGCGGATTATATGTGAGCTATCGCTTTTTACGTGATGATTTTTTATTTACATGCTTTTGTAGGATGATCTATCAGATAATCGTTATTAAACAGACCAAAAGTACTATAAAGGCTGTGGCTCAGAATGTATGTCCTTGTTTGCCTGACTGTTTCCTGCACTGCACTGCACTGTAATTATCAACCCTGGTTGTCATGGTTACTAACCTGATTGCTACAGAGGTCACACAATAATGGCAAGGGTTTGACCCTGCTACCTTTGGGGAGCCACACCCCTTCCCAACCCCCCTGGCTGTAAAAACTGACCTCTGGCACATCTTACCCTCCCCTTTTAGGGCACCTAAATTAGAGGCATTGTGTTAGGTGACTCCCCAAGATCCAGAGATAGTGTGTGTCAATGCTACATTGGGTCAGAGTGAATTATGTCGCCTGTTGAGCAGAATAAGATTAGGTTTTAATAAATCTTATCAGCAGCTGAGAAACACTTTTGTGATTTAAAATTCACTGTAACAGTGAAATTTAATTAATATTTGATACTTCTGCATTCTATATCCAACTGAACTGTACAATTCCAAGAGACTTCGTTTAAGATAAATAGTTATTGATTTAAAAAAAAAATATATGCTTTTGATTCCTTGTCCATTATCAAGCCATACAATGATTGATTCATGTACTAAATCCTATCTGTTGCTGCAGAAGATGTCGTGTTACTGGTTTGCCTGTAAAGTCCTTTAGGATTGTGTGGTATGATAATATCCAGTCAGTCTAATTAGGATGACACAAAGTCTTCCACTAACTCAATTTATACCCCTCGTTAATTAGGAAGGAAAGGAGGAGGAGAGATTATCGCTGCCTCCCTAGCAACAGAGGGGTTAAATGGGTCAATGCTACATGCACTTTTACATTTACATTTATTCATTTAGCAGACGCTTTTATCCAAAGCAAGTTGTTTGAACTGAAATATGTGTTGGCAGTGTGTGTACACAACCACCCTATAATGATAAAAACCCACCCAGTGTTTTTTTTTTTTATCTACTAAAATATTTACCCCTTTCTCTAAACGATCTGATCTTAGATGAGCTGATGTCACAAAGACAGGCTCCTCCCACGATAGTTTAATTGACAGTAGTGTTCCAGCACAGACTGGACTGGTGTCTTACAGACCCCGCCCTGAGCTGACAGCAGTCTGCCATTGTTTCACCATCAGAGCAGATGTAAAAAAAAGAATGACTTCTAAGTGATTGAGGTGTTCTGTTGTTGGATGTAATAATGAACAAAGCAGCCATCATTTACTCCTGACACAGCTGAAGACGCAGTGGATTACATTTGTTTTTGTATGTAATGCGCTCCCGATCTACCTAAATGTATCTATCTTTGCGCAAAACATTCGTGGTCCAGCTTCACCAACAGAAAACGTTGAGTGTAAGGTTTTTTTAATGAATCTTTGAAAATCGCCTTTCCTAATAATGTGCTAATTGGCAAGTTTCACGATGAATGCGGCTGAAGTAAACATTCCCTCAGAGAGAAGCTGGAAGAGAGGGGTGGGGTCAGCAGAGCTCATTAACATTTAAAGGAAAATGCCACAAAACGGCTTGCTCTGAAAAGAGCCTTTTTTGACAGGGTAAAAAAAGGTGTTTTTTACACTACCAGTGATAAATTTTTAACCAAACTATATTACAGACTTTTCTTTAAGACCCCAAAGAGTCATATCATCTTGTGCAAAATGGGCATCCGATGACCCCTTTAAGAAGATGCTAGAAGGTCTGTTATGCTATGGTGTAGGGTTGCACCGAATATTTGGCAACTGAAATTATTCGGACGAAAATTGCAAAACAAATCTCTTTAGGTGTTTTGCCGAATAATATAATATGCACCGAACAATGATTAACACAATCAAATAGAGGCATGCACGAATGCAGCAAACATGTCAGCAGTGTGAAAGTATTTAAAACTATTAGAGAAAGATGCAGAAATCATTACAAGCATGATGCGCCAACAACGAGAGACTGTTTAGTGCTGCATCACGTCTCTGATGAGAAGAAGAGGTGGCTAATACTTGTGGTTAGGTTACTGTATGATGATTGAAATCTGGAAATTACCTCAAATGATTAGTAAATAAACTGCAGAATGTTATATTTTCTAATGCATGCACAAATTGCATGTATTCTGACAGTGCTGTACGATCTCATGGCGCCAGGGTTCAAAGTCCAAAGCACGTGGAAAATCTGTGCTAAACTTGTTACTCGTCAGTTGCTCAGTAACATTATTGTGAATTTTTTTTTAGGCATGTGACAGTGTGATACATTTATAAATCTGCATGCTGTTGTCAACCAGCACTGAGATCTTCGTGCGTGAATGTTCAGTGTTAAGTAAATCATTTTTAAAATTGTTGTTTTGTAATTGATTTTTTTTTTAAAAGCTGGACAAAATAGAATAATTTTGGCCCAGTGTTTCATTTTGTTTGGCTTCAGCCAAGAATTCCCATATCGGTGCATCCCATATCCTGTTCAATCACTTTCCTCTGTCATTCAACCTTTTTACAATATTTAGCTTTTTTCTTTATTTTTATGGAAAACTGTATGTTCTGTAATTTGTGGAGTAGTCTAAATGTGCTATGCTACATTTATTGCATGTATAGTATTTGTGATCTAGCCTACACTATAAAATAAAGGCTTCAAAAGGGGGTTTTCACAGTGATGCCGAAAAGGAACCGTTTTGGGTTTCCCAAAAAATCTTTCAGTGAGCAGTTCTTTTTTTTCATAGTGCGACAAATATTTGAACACTCTGAAGAACTTTTTTTTTCCCCACTGTAAAGAATCTTTTAGTTCCATGCAGTGTAGGTTTCTTATTTATGTGGATGGTTCCATGAAGATCCTTTAACATCCATGGAACCTTTTCAATGCCAAAAAGATTCTTCATAAAGGAAAAAGGTTGTTTAGATTGTCAAAATGTCCTTCACGACACGTTAAGAACCAAAATGATAATTTTAAAAACTGATCACTGAAAGTTTTTTTTTTTAGGAACTAAAAAATGTTTTCTATGGCATCACTGCAAAACCCCCCTTTTGGAACGTGTAGATGTTAAAGGTTCTTGATGGAATCATCAATGCTAATAAAGAATCATTATATTTTCATTGACATTTCAGAAATAAGAGTAGTGAACATGGAGATCACGAGACTATGGAAGAATAGTATCTGCCTTAAAGTAGCCTAATTGGCCAAAACATAAGGACGTCTGCTGTCTGAGTAAAGAAAGGCTGTTCTGATAGGCTACATCCTCCAATAGCCAATTTCATAATTGTGATCAATTATGTTCTTCAGTGCAGCAACTGTCTGTCGTAATGGGCTAAATGTCTTCACTGGTCCATATCAAACTGCTGTAATTGAATTACCCCTAAAGAAGGGTATCTGGGTTTCCTCATTCTCCAGATTAGACTTTGCCCTCTATTGCCATTATTAGTGAGCTGCAATGAAGCCGAGGGTCTCCACCCCTGTACTGTCTGCCGCTGTGAGATATGTGTGTATTGGGGGGCTGTTGTGGTGTTGGTGCTGGTGGGGGAGAATTCACTGGAATTTTGTATCGATGAGCCCTGCTCTTTGTTGGGAGGCCCAGATCCTGGCATTCCCCTCCCACACCTTGGGTCAAGCACACTGCTGCATTGTTCATGCATCTGGATGAGGGGACCAAGCGCTGGCCTCAGGGGCTGGGATGGCTCAGGAAGACTATGCGCAAGGAAAACAAAACCGCTGTCCTTGTTGTCTGAGGCACAATGTCCCTCTGACATGGTACTTGTGTAGTGTATTCTCACTGTGGCCCTGGTAGGTGATAAAGGCATGGCTCTCTGTTGCTGAAGGCTATGTGTTTCAATTTTGGGGAGCTATTGTTGGTTTACGGTGAATGGAACATGTTGGAAGTGAATAATAGAATAATGGGTGTTGGCAGCTCATCGCCTGAAGAGAGTTAGGTGACTGTCTGTTCAACTGCAGCGCAGGAGAAGGGCAGTGGTATTGGTGGTGGTTGTATAATGTTCCTGTTTCGCATCAAAATGAAAGTCTGGGGTGGGAAACCAGAGAGAGAAACCACTGCAAGTTTCGTTTATAACACGTTTTTTTTTTTATCAGAAACACCCCGTTTCCTATTTTCTTTCATCTGTCATATTCTGAATGATACTTTTTTTTCTTTTATATAAGCTACCATTCAAAGGTTTAGGGTCGATTTGGGGTAAAATGTTTTAAATGTTTTTTAAGGAAGTCTATGTATTTGTTTAACTAAAAGTACAGTAAAACGGTTATATATATATATATATATATATATATATATATATACAAATAAAATACAACTGAAAATAGCCTTTCTGTTTTAACTTTTATTTTAATATATTTTTAAATGTTTTTTTTTCTTATGATGAAAAAGCTGAATTTCCAGCATTGTTGTTCCAGTCTTCAGTGTCGCATGATCCTTCATGATCCACTTTTTTATTATCATTGTTTCTTTGATTAATTATAAAGTCCAAAAGAACAGCATTTATTTGAAATGTAAATCTTTTGAAACATTGTAATTTGTCTTTAGTTTCACTTTTGTTTAATGTAATGCATTCTTTCTAAATAAAAGTATTCCTTTTTTATTTTTTAATCTTACTAATTCCAAACTTTTGAACGTAGTGTAAATGAAATCCAAACATATAAGGGTTTTGTGAGTAAAAAAAAAAATTAAAAAAAATGTTTGAGAAACACAATTGGCATCAACCATCTGGGATCATAATTTTGGCATTTATAGATCTTCTAAAAGTAATGTATTTTCCTTTCGTTGTTTAGTTGTACAGTTTGCACAGGCAAAATGGCTTACAAAATGAGGACACAAATGACCCAGCAGCAGAGCTGTAGACAATAATAATAACAAACATTCAATTAAGAAAAAGACCATGCCAAATGTCAAACGGTCACCACAGACTCATTTTGACAAGGTTTAATGGGAAATCTTTGAAAAGCATGTGTTGTCTTGAATATGTTACACGTGGCACGTCTGGAGAGAGGATGAACTCTGAGCGAGTGTATATGAGAGAAAGAAAGGGAGAGAAAGAAAAAGTAAATTCTGAACTAGCATTTCCTGACACCAGCTTTCGACTGCCACCTCATCTGTCCTTTCTTTATAGCTTGGCTTGGCCCACAGTCAGGCTCCTTCTTGATAGATAGAGGCAAACAATAGTGGGGACACCACGAACGGACGTTCATTCTCGTCTAACACCCCCGTTCCTCATCCTCATTCTTCAAACCTTCTCTTAACTAGATTTTATTTTCTTTATTTTAAGAGTACTTTATTTAAAAAAAATAGATACTATAAAATTTTTCTCATTAAAATCCTTTGCTCACCCTCATGTCTTTTCAAACCTCTTAATACTTCAGTTTAACCCAAAAGGAGATTTTTGAAGGATTACTCTTTTTACTACTTCCTTTTACTCATTCATGCTTGTCATACCTCTTTTTTTATCCGAGAAACACACCTAAAAAGCGGTTTTTAAATGGGCTTCTCAAAGCATGACCATGTCTGCCATTGTTTGTCTAACAGTTAGTCCTATAACAAACCTTTTCCTCACTATAATTTGACTTCAGAAGACTTGAAATACCCTGCAAATCATATGAACTACTTTTAAGGTCTTTATTATTATTATTATTGGCAGTTCAGTTCGATATTTATTAAACAAAAATTTGACTAATATTTATTTTCCTAAGGGATACATTAAACTGATCAAAAGTTACAGTAAAGACATGAAAAAATGTGTCACAGTTTCTACTAAAAGTATCAAAACTGTTTTGAACATTGACAATAATAGTAAATGTTTCTTGAGCAGCAAATCAGCAGATTAGAATGTTTTCTGAATAATTTTTTTCATGGGAATAAATCGCATATTAAAAGAAATCTAATCAAATGAATTTAGCCTTAGTGAGCATAAGGGGTGTCTTTTGAAAACATGAAAAAATCGTACTGATCCATCTCTTTATCTTATTGCAAAGAGCAGTTGGAACATTCTTCAAAATATCTGAAGAAAAATGTATGTGTGTTCAAATGAGTACAGGTTTTAAACAACATGAGATGACAGAATTTTATTCCAGCTCTGGTTTTGTAATTCCAGCTGTTTTTTTGTAAGTCTTTTGCAACCTTCACCAGTAAGTTTGTTAGGGAATTGTAAGTGCCTTCTTCACAAAGCTTCAGTGTAGCACTAAAGCAACAGTAGTGAACGAGGAGCCTGGAGGAAAGGACTGGCATTGTGTGGAGAAATGGGGTTGCATTTTCTCTCCCTATCTCTATCCCTCTGACTACTGGTTGGGCCTTCGGTAGCTGGATCAGGCTACAGTAATAACCCCATCTAGCAGGACAAGCCCAGCAGTGTGGAGGAGGGGAGCTGGGAAGGCCTCCGCCCTGAGAAATAGATTTAATCCGAATTACTCCAGCAAAAAACCCAGCTGTGTGGTAGGAGGGGAAAAATGTAGGGTGGTATAAATTTCTGCATGGATTAGGACATCTGCTTTGCAATCCAGAAATATGTTGTGTAGGTTTACTCCCATTGGCGGTAGGTACCAGCTGGTTCTCTCTCTCTCTTAATTGTGAGAGCAGATGATGGAAGCTGATTGTGGGATGGGATAATGGCCAAATATTTAACATCTTAAAGAGCATTAACAAGGGCACAGAGCTCACGTCCTGTGAGTGGAGAGTTTACCACCACTGTAGTTCCCACAGTACTGCAGCTTTTGAGCCTGTTCAACCAGTTCTCTAGTCAGAGTTGTCACCGTACACCTGCCCTTGACCTTATGTTTACACTGTAGACTAATGCTGATTGTCATTTTTGTTTGTTGTCGCTCCACTAGGAGATGGAAAGGCCAGAGGACGCGGAGGGCCCAGAGGTGGATGACTATAGAAACAAGCCCAATGAGAACTCGTACTGCTACCAGCTGCTGCAGGAGCTGGATAAGCAGCGCAAGAGCGGCATCCTCTGCGACGTCAACATCGTGGTGGGCGACCAGGTGTTCAAGGCACACAAGAACATCCTGGTTGCTGGGAGCCGCTACTTCAAGACCCTCTACTGCCTGACGAAGAGCGAGAACTGCGACCAAACTACTATCACGCACTTGGACGTGGCGGCCGTGCAGGGCTTCTCCGTCATCTTGGACTTTCTGTACTCCGGCAACCTCTTGCTCACCAGCCATAATGCCATCGAGGTGATGTCCGTGGCGAGTTACCTCCAGATGACCGAAGTGGTCCAGTCCTGTCGCGCCTTCATCAAAGACGCCCTCAACATCAGCATCAAGCAGGAAGCCCCTGATTCTGTGGTGGTCGACTACAACAAGCGGCGGACAGTGGCGAAAGATTGCCAGAGTGCCGACAAGAAGCCCATCAACTTTTGGGCCACCAGCATCCTGTCCAAGCTGTCCATCAAGGCCAGTGGGCAAGTGAAGGATGAACCCAGTGACGTGGAGGTGTCCGGGGGAGAAGGCTGTGCTTTGGGAAGCTCTGGTTGGGGTGGAGAGAACTCGTCAGAGTCCACAGAGACAGAGCCACAGGTTCCGGGGCCGGTGTTCGTCTGGAACGAGCCGCACCCTGGTACTGGGGTCGCCGTCAAGAGAGAGGTGCTTCCTGAGCCGGGCAGCGGAAGGCGGAAAAAACAGGCTGCCAAGCGCTTTGTCTACAATATCCCGCCTGAGCCAGAAGAGGGTTTTGACGAGGGCATGTTCATCCAACCGTCTGCCTCCTACACCAGAGAGGACTTCTCTTACCTCTCAGAGAATGCCGGTATGTCACCCATCATGCCTTTCTCTCCTGTTCAGGTACCATAATGGCTTTTCAAACCAAGTCCAATTCAAATGGTCACAACTAATTCATGTGTCATTAAAAACACCCACCAAGTTCAAAAGAAAAATTTTATCATTTCCTTGTGTGCTGGAAGTGTCTATTGAGCTCTTTCAGGTTGTGGGAGTTTGGTTATTTAAATAACGTTGCCGAACTTGCCGCCCTATTATGTAGACTCATCAGCATACTCCAGTGCTGTCATTAGGATTGTCATGACAATTATGTTTTTGACACCTCTCTCTCACACTCACACAAAGGCTAGTATGCATTTCCGTCAAGCCTTTGGTAGTAGCATAATCAGTGTTTGTCAGAGACCGAATACACAGCCTTGAGGAAGAGGTCATGCCATGTTCCAAACAGCATGTTATCATACTACTAGCACTACTTGTTAATTTGATATGCCGAGTACATACTGTGCAAATTTTCAGCATGCAAATGGTTTACATGCGGCTTTAAATTTCCATATAAGTTGATTAGAAAAATGGCTCATATTTAGGAATGAGATTAGATCTTAGGTTGTTTACATCAATTTGAATATGGTTATGCAATGTTTAATATATTGTGGACCGTATTAAAAAAACAGCATGCTGTATACAGTATGTAATTTGGTAGTAGGCCTGATCAAAGCTTGATATATATACTGGCATTGCTTTGAATAGGAGATTCATAGGAGATTCACGCAATATGACTAAATGAAATTGCCAGTCGCCAGCTGGTAAAGGTGGAGCATCACTGCAGCTGCCATTAAAAGCTTTGATTCCCATAGAAGCAGATAGTGTCCTGATACTGGCACTTTAAACTGTACATGTGCATTCGTGCAACCAACCTCAAATGTATTACATTTTACCATTATTTGAGCATAAAAAACTTTTTATGACACCAATCAAGTTCGGTTTTATTGCTTAATTGAAGTATGTTGTTTAATTGTGAGCTTGGCAACACAAGTCAACATTAAATCAAAATCAACCTTTTTAATTTATGGATTTTTAATTGTCAGTTTTATTGTGCAAGACTGATTGATGCATGTTAAAATTATATTTGTGTTTGTAATAGGGCTGCATGATAAATCGAATGCGATATTTAATGCGCATCTTGTCATTAAAGCCGTAATTCTGTGATCAACGGTAAATCTCCATCACCTGCACGCTTTCACATGGAGCAGCATTAACTACACAGAGCCGTGGTTCACTGACAAGCAGCGCACAACATGTGCAAAATATGATTGAGTTTTTGTGCAGCTTGTCAGTGAACAACAACTTCAAATTTTTTTTTTAAAGTCGAGTCGAAGTCGACTAGTCACTGATGACGTCATTAATAAACATAAGCCTGGAGCTTTTTATAACGGCTCATTTTTATCAGTTCTTTTGTCTTTGGGTCGTAATATTTCTAACAGATTTCTGCTCTTTCTAAATCAGATAACATTACAGATAAAGTAGCACAGTAAAGATTACATTAATATTAATGCATTAGTTAGAGCAATTGCATATGTGAATTCATTCTACCTGGCAGTATCTCTCTACTAGTTGTAAGGCTGGATTTAGGATTAACTAGGATTTAGTTATTAAGAAATAATTTATTGATCTTTTCAGTTTCTTAGCTATTTTATTAAGAAATAACAGAACAGTGTTGTCAATATATTTACATGCTGAATGATCCTGTTTGGGCACGATCTGTGCGTGATGTACGATAAATATCGGTAAATATCGGCCGATAATTAATGCAAATTTACTCGTCAGTAAAGCCGGTTATCTAATCAGTGCTAAATTCCATCAGGTGCGCGATTTCACACAGAGCAGCTGTTAACTGACAGGCTGCGCAAATCCACGTTCATTATCAGTGTTGATTTGCGCAGCTTGTCAGTTAACAACAGCTCTGTTTAGTAACAGCTGCTCTATGTTAAATCTGGTTCCATGATTACCGGTAAATCGCCATCACCTGCTTTTGAATGGAGCGGCATTTTATAGACTATGCTGTAGATCACTGACAAGCTACGGAATATCGCGTTCATTATCCCAGATGAATCGCCTTCGATAATGAATGCGATATTGCGTAGCTTGTCAGTGATCTACGGCATAGTCTATTCAATGCCGCTCCATTTAAAAGCAGGTGATGGCGATTTAGCGGTAATCACAGAACCAGATTTAATCACTAGATGCGCATGATCATATCATTAGAAGTATTGCCCAGCCCTAGCACCTGATGGAATTTACAGCTGATTAGATAACCGGCTTTACTGACAAGATGCGCATTAATTATCGGCCTATATTTATCGTGCACCCCTAGTTACAGTGCAGCAGCTCATTAGATAAGAACAGCGATGAACTTACCTGTACAATAAGCGGTTTAAAACGTGCATTTTCCCATTCAGCTTCAAGCATCCAGTAATATAATTACACATGACATGTGGAGTACTTTTGGAGTATGTATTTATTTGTAATTTTAACTGTTTGGAAACGGAGCGTAAATGTGGAAGTCCTTCAAAGATTTATTATCCTGTTGCGCCCTCTACAGGACCAGAGACTAGTCGACGACAAGCTTGAAGCGTCATGGTAGAGCATTGAAGACTAATTGATTAGTCGGTGCAACCCCTAGCACACACACACACACACACGTCTTAATCTCCAGCTGAGGCAGTCGGCCAATCAGAGTCTTGGATTGTGATCGCTTCTCCTCTGGCCCTGTGTAGCTCAAGGACAAAAGATCATCTTCTCTTTTTAATTAGAGTGGCCAGTCTGTTTTCTCCTGCCCTTATTAAGGGAGTCAGCCCTCCCTTCACCTCATACCACAGAAACCTGCGTAATCTCTAGCCTGCCGAGCTGTCATGCTACAAACTCTCTGCCCCCATGAAACAGAGCAGCACGTGGTATAGTATCATGTCTTAAGTGACACGGTTCTGAGAAGAGGCTTTCTCTCACTTTCGTTGACTCCTCTAATGCAGGATAATGAAATAAAGCGGGGGAGTTGTTCTAGCCTCAGGCTTCCTAAACGCCCTCAAATGCACTTAGCTCGTATTCCTGAGGGCACTTAAATGTGCTGAGTTGACGGCTCACACCTGCACGGCATGTGTGTGTGTGTCAGTGTATTTGCCTACACATGCCTACATACGCTTACGTACTGGTACTCGCTTGTGTACTTACGTCCATGTTGACTACCCACTTCCTTTTTCACACATTGGGCTTTTTTCATGAAGGGGAATGTTTCTTATTGCTTAAACCATGTCAATTTAACATACTAATATAGTATGGTTACTTTAAAAACAAAATAATTATAACCTTATAAATAGTGTATTTCAGTAATTCAACTATTAATATGTAATGTATTCAAAAAAATGTATAAGCACAGACATCAGATATGTTTTAATGAGCTGCAGTTGTCACACTCACATTATTTTTATTTTACATGTTTTTTAATATAGTATTTATTAATAGTAGGAATTGGCTTTTATTTTTGCATATTCAGCTGTCACTGGGGTGGTAACTTTAAAAAAAAAAAAAAAAAAAAAAACCTTTTTACCCAAAAGGTGAAGGTACATGTTAGTACCTAGAAAATACAAAAGTGTATCTTCTGAAAAGGTACTGCCCCAGTGACAGATTTTGTAACTTTTTCTGAGAGTGTTTTCATTTTAATTTGTTTTAGTAATTTCGTTCATTTTTATTATTTTTAAAATAATTCTTTTCAGCTTTAATCTATTTAAATGTGATTAATTTTAGTACTTAAACCTATTTGAGTTATTTTCCATCCACAACAACATTTTATCATTTCCATTTAGGACTTTATTTCATTATTTTATTTATTTCATTTCAATTTAACTTTCAGTAAATATTAATACAACTACTACTAATAATTGAAGATTTAATTTTAGTACTTCAAACTTTACTTTTTAGTACTTCAAATTCATTTTAGTTAGTTGCCAAGGAAGCATTTCAAATTTTTGTTTAGGTTTAAGTTTTCATTTATGTCTAATTTATATTTGATTTTATTTGGATATTCATTTGATATTTATTTCAATTAATAATAATTGTTTTAGTTAACAATAACAACACTGGTGTCATGTCATGTAGCACTTTCACTTTCGGTGTGGGCAGACGAATTACTTTTCAATAAAACTTTGTTGCGCTTGGGTGAGCCCTGTCTGTTCTCTCTCACACATCACACAGCAGGATCCGTCACCATAAATGCCTGAGTTCTTTCCAGACAGGACGGCTGAATTGTTGATTTTCAGCAGTGACACACACACACTGCCCCTGATTCCCTCTTCTGAGGTGCAGCGCTGCCAGGGGCCGTTCCACCCTAATCCTGCTAATGCAGCCCAACTATCTCTGCCATTCCAAATATTGACCCAGGCAGAGTGGTCCCACTGCAGAGGTACTTACAACGGGATCTGACGGCTTTGGCCCGCCTGCCTGCTAATCCACAGTGTGTAAAATGATCCTCATCATATCTCCACTGCACACTCTTACAGACACACATTTACAGTTGTGTGTGATGTGTAGTGTGAAATTGTCAAGGATTTATCCCTGATGTGTGAGCGCAAACAGTAAGGGCCTCTTCACACTAAAATCGCTAACTATTTATATTAACTTGTTTATTATAAGCACATTGAAGTATGGTCATCTACCATTTTAAATGCTCAAGCTCTTTAAATCAGAATTTATTCTGATTGGCTGATGATGTTAATGTTGTTATTCATTAACATTTTAAAAGAGATTCCATCGCATATCCATTCCTCTGTCTTTATCAGCTGTGCTATTCCTTTAAAATTTGGAATGATTTTTAAAACTGTAACTTTTTCGTTTTTATCATCCTTGTTGTGAATGGGCCTTAAGTCTGGAAAGTACAGCAACATCAAATACCTCACCAGTGTGTTGCAAACGCTAACATCAGCTCTCAAAGGGAGGGATTGTTTTCTTCAAATGTAGTTATTTACTTAATGCTAATGCCTACAAACTCCATTTGCGTACCTGCATTTAGACACATTTCGGACAACAGCGATGTGTAGCTACTAGCTAGAAGCATTCATGTACTTGGGTAATTGAGTATATATTAGGTCTAAGAGGCAATGTAGTGTTTCCTTAGGGGTTGAGGTCAGTCTTAGCACTTAAAGGGTGGGGTCGGTTAAAACCTTGAGTCTCAGTTTGATTTCTAGCCTTGAGCAGTCTTATGACTCAGGCCTGACCATTGAGAATCCAAGTTAATCGTTAACCATTTTAGGTACCAACAAGCCCATAGTAACAGACTGATCTTTAATTTCAAGCCTGTCGACTCAAATGAACTGCACAGCTGCTGTCGGACCTTCTTTAGCCCCCAAGGTGGTGTTTAGAGCCTCGACTGAATTCCCAGGGGATCTGGCTCTTGTCACCCTCTTGGCAACCTGCTTTATGACCCTTTTGTTTTTGCCCATTTTGGCTCAAACAAGGCTGGATCCCACCCCGGTCCCACGAGCTGTAGTACAGGCAGCTCTGGTCTAATTGTCACAAGACACCGATCCAATCAGAGCTTGAGTTTT